>NW_016690269.1:1867665-1897927 GCF_001604755.1 Lepidothrix coronata | reverse complement strand
GCAGGCTCGAAGGGGTAATGACCTTTCCCAAATCTTCGCTCGCGAAGACTGGCCATATTTATTATTATATTATTATTACATTTGATGTGATAAGGAGGTGGTATAGTCTTGGGCTTCTTCCTTGATTTTTGTCTGTTGGTTATTTATTTTTTTCTTTTTGTGGTCAGTTCCAGACTTTATCTAAATTTAAACTGATTCTCAAAAACCTACGAAATCATAAAAGAAACCCTTAAGGATTGTTAGGTTGAAGTGCATGTTCAGACACATGCTCTCCAGTTAGAGATTCTCTAAAATGTACAGCTCAGCATCCAGAAAAAGTTATAAAACTTATGGAGTTATAAAGTGTAAATCAAAAAATATGAAAGACAAAAAACCAGATAAACAGTTGCAAGAGACACATACTACAACAGAATAGACAGATTTTCAATAATTGAGCCCCCCCAAAATATTTCCAATATCTAATAAAGTATTTGTTTCTCTTGTAATATAATTGTTTCCTGTTTTCTTGTCTTTCCATTCTTTGTAGTTCAATTAAAATACTATTTAATAATTTGATGACTCAGCAAAAGGACCAGTGACTGATTGTACAGGGAAAATAAATTCATCATACGACACCAAACGGCTCCTGAATTTTTTTTCTTTTTGTTAAATATATTAAAAATACGTTACATTGGTGAGAGCAATTCTGTTGACTCTGTATGTTTTCTTTACAGTGTATATAACAGTAGGTGAAATTCATGTCCATGAAGGTCAAAGAGGCCAACATATTTCACTAGCTCTTTAAAGATCAGTTCTGATATGCTGAAATATGTTTTATTGTCCTAATTTGCATTTTACATAAAAGAAGGAGATGAACTATTATCACACTTTGCCTCAGTTATACACCCCACAAGTAATCAATTAGCAAAATAATAAGAAGGCAATGGAGTGGAATAAGGTGATGAGAGATATACATCTATGTAATATTTTTAAGAGATCCTATAGCAATTAAAATGTGTAAATGGGCAATGGAGCAGAAAAAGGGACATAAAAAGTCTATTGGCCCAAAGTCAAATACCAAGACAAACAGCTATTTGCACGTCAAGACAATAATATGAGTTTCCTTTCAGGGATTTAAAGAGCATTTGAACGAACAAAACTGATCTGTGTCCCACAGTTTCAGAATGCAGAAGATGCAAGGGAAAATTAAAAAATTATATCCCTATGATTACCTCCAATTCTTGGATTCAATATCCAAGAGGCAATCCTCTGTTCTTATCCATGCTGGATCCTACAAACTGTGGGAAATGTTATGTTTCAGGAAACTGCAGGTACACCTCAGAAAAAGGGCTGTATTAGTAAAGAAATAGACAAAAAGTCTCTGTCAGTGATACAGTAACAAATATTGTTCAAAATGGCATATTAAAAATGGTGTAAGAAAAACAGCCATTTAACTCACAGGACAGCAGCCATAATCTACCAACTGTATATGGAAAACTGTATATTAAAGATTTAGCTTGTATCAGGGTGATTTCAGTGAGTATTTTTTCATGTGTCATAAAGTCCATTTACTTTACGTGCTGGATTTTTTAATTGTTGTTTTAAAATTTAACTATTTCAACATTTAGGCATTAGTCTCATAATTAAGAATAGAAGACTTAAGTAATAACTAAGGCAATGCTTCACCACTATTGTTGTGGGATTATTTTTGTGTCATCTGTAACTGTTTGAGGACTTTACCACTTCCCCAAATGTTTCGTGGTCAGTGATCAGCTCTAATGAGTCATTTCTGAGGGAAAAAGTCAACTGTTTAAAAAACTTACATCAGAAGACAGTAGTAAGAGATGTTAAAAGACCCAACCAACCAAACAAACAAAACCAAAGACCAAAACATCCTTTAACTAATTCTCTGAAGAGTGCTAGTGTTTTTGCCCTTTGAAGCAAGTAGTCCTTGGATAAGTGCAATGAATTGTTGGCAGAATTACATCCAATTAGAAAATGTTCATTGTCTCTTGAGAAAGGTTGAAGAAAATTTAGTCTTTCATTTTAAACATTAAAAATATTTTTACTCTGATGTTTTGGCAGAAAAAATGAAAAAGTTAGCAGTCTCAGAAGCTTCTGTTCTCACAGGTTTATGCATTTTAGCAAATGTTCTCTTCAGAAGATGATGTGTCCTTATAAGCATGTTCCAACCTCACAGAGTTTATGCTCAGTCTCCTGATGCAACTCTCCATCAGGTTCACACAATGACAGTCTGCCAGACTTTTTGGCCTTAGGAAACTTTTTATGTCACCAGTTCTCTTTGGCATGCTGAAACCTGCATTAGTCTGTGGTGGGTAAAACTCACTTTTCCAGTTTCACAAACTGTGCAAAGCTTTGAGTTCACAGCCTGTACTTATGAGCAAGCTCTCATATGAGCCCAGACAGTGTTCTTTGATAAAATATGCAATGGGAACGTTGAAAAGGTCACTGCTGGCACAGCCAAGAAGACAAACAAATACTTCTGCATAATAGTAATCTTCACTACCTGCCCTTTCAGACAAATTTATTGTAGCTGGGTGCTTTGTTATCTTTCTGCAACTGGAAAAGAAATCAGCAATTATCTAAATATTAGTCTTTTTCTGTGACGTGTATACAGTGGCCTGTGTTTGTCACTGTTTGATAATTTTTCAGATATTGCTAATACTGCTGCTAAACAGGTATAGTAGGAAAGTAAACAGACACGGTAAATTTGTAGTCACATTTGCTAAATATTCCATGGTTTTGATGAAATCCCTTAACCCAATTACAAGCAATACCAAGGTCAAGAGCTTGTGTGCAGAAAAGAATCAAAAAGAGAAAAGAATTAGTCTGAATGGGATATAGAAGAGATGACCAGAATTTCACTGTAGATAAATCACTCATCTATTTTGCTCTGAACATATTTGAAACATGGAATATATAATAAAAATCTAAAGTTTCATTTCTTCTCCTAATGAATGGTTCATCTTTATAATTTTTTTGTGTTTTTAATCTTTATAATATGTGGGTTGTTATTACTGTGTTTTCTGAGTACTTAAGTGAAAATGTTCTGTGACTTTATGTAAAATGCATTGGGAAAATCCAAATACATAAGATTGACATAGTCGCATTTTTAATCCAAAGAGTTAAATCATATTAAAAAATATTAAGAGTGTTTCTAAGGCATATTTTTCCAAAGTAGCCTTTGGGTGCAGACTGGGTGGGTAGCAGCCTGTTGGTACAGCGTGGTGAATGATTGCCTCATTCATTTGTTTTGGGGATATTTCCCCCCTTTTTCTCTACTTATTAAATGTCTTTATCTCAGTCCATAATTTTTTCTCATGTTTATTATTTCAGCTCAACCTACTACAATAAGAATTATTGCAGCTGCTATGAGCAGTCAAGGATGGCTCTAATGTGGTGGCAGTGTCTGAAGTTCAGAACATGTTTATGTAATATCATTGGCCTATAAACATAAAAGGTCTCACCACTTGAAATATTGATGAAGATCAATATTACACCATTTTCCTAATATGCCTTAAAGAGGCCTGTGTTATGACTCCTTTGGTGCTCAGTTGCCACCCTCCATTGCTATTTGCCTCAGTTAAAGATGCCTCAAGGAAGTTTTTGGTACTTTCTAAGGCAACTCTTTGTTTCAGCTCATCGGAGAGTGTCTAGGAACTGGCAGTATCTACTCAACCTGTGTTTGCAAACAGCAGCACCTTCATCTGCAGTGCACCAGTCCACTGGCTCTCCATTCTCAGTGTGCAGAAAGTCATCATCTCACCGCATCCACTTCACCTGTGACAGAAAAAGCAAGTTCTTTCAATCAGTGGATATTCCTTCTGTACTGCATTCTGTTCTGACACTCAAATAACAGCACAGTAAGATAACACGTTGACATGTCTTTTGTGTAGTGGAGAGATTGATTCCAGAACACCTGATTAAGTCCTTCTGCAAACCCTAATTACTTTCTGGATACCAGGGACAAGAGTAAGTCCTATGAGAAGTGGCTGAGAGAGCTGGGGTTGTTTAACCTGGAGAAGAGGAAACTCAGGGGGGACCTTATAATTCTCTACAACTACCTGAAAGGAGGGTGTAGCCAGGTTGTTGCCTTTTCTCCCAGAAAACTTGTGACAGGACAAGGGGAAGTGGCCTCAAGCTGCACCAGGGCAGGTGCAGATTGGATATCAGGAAGAATTTCTTCACTGAAAGGATATTCCAGCATTGGAATGGGCTGCCCAGGGCAGTGATGGAGTCACCATCTCTGGAAGTGTTCAAGAAGAAACTAGATGTGGTAATTAGTGCTATGGTTTAGGTCATGTTGTGTTGTTTGGTCGAGGGTTGGACTCAGTGATCTTGGAGCTCTTTTCCAACCTTAATGTTTTAAAAAAATTAATTCTAAAAGATCACCCCACTATAAATATAATCACCATTTAAAGCACTTACAGTAACTCGTGAGTGATCTGAAGCTTCACTTTCACTAACATATATATATGCATAATGGAGAACATATCTCCTTAGAAAGGTTCATGCGCAATATTATTTTTTCTAAAATTATTCTTATAAGCAAAGCTGATTTCTAAACCTTAAAACAAATGTGTCACCAGCTAAAGATTTTATTTGGATGAAATCACAGTACGCAGGAATTTCTGGTCAGGAATTTCAGAAAGTGAATGAAAATGCAGACTGGAAATGTTAAATGCATCCCTACTGCTTGAATCTGAATTATAATGACCATTTTAAGATCATAAATTGCTTTTACCAAATTTATTGAATAAAACAGTTCAAGCAACACATGCCAATGACACATTCCTCTTTTAAAATATAACATTTGTTATGTTAATATATTGCTGACTTAAAGTATATATGAGATGCCATCTGAAATGAAAATTGTTTCCTCTAGCAAGACACAGAACAATACACCAAGCAATATTAAAACTGTTGGGTAAATTGCTTCTTAATGTAATAGTAATTCATGATTAGTCTGCTTCCTTACACCTTATAAATGTCTTTATTTCCTATACTAAGGTGTAAACTGCCTGAGCACTAACCCACCAGTATTGAACATTGTATTATACATGTGTATATACATGTATTATATATTAATCAGTATATAACTGATTTCTGTTCCGGAAAGAAAAGTGAATGGACTTGATGGTTGATCATTATTTGGGAAAAGAAAGAAGAAGATTGGAAATGTGCAGGTTAGAAAATGGTGTGACTAAAGACAGAAATGTTCTCATGTTTTCCAGAATTTAGACAGTACAGGTGAGAGGAGTAGTAGATACATGAAATGTCATCACTCCAGTGTAAAGTAAAAAAGTCTTTAGTTCCCCTATAGAGCACACACTCTGATTGATAGGTTCTGCTGCAGACTTTAACAACAAGGGGTCCAGACAGAAGTTGGAACAAAAATGTCAAGCAATTTCAGTTGCTAAGCAAAAATAAAGTTTATAGGCTTTTTATATCACATGCTCTTAGGAAGTAATCCTACATATTAGATTTGTTGTTATTTTCCACCCCAACAGTCACACAACAAAGGGGGAGGAATGTCACACCTTAAGTGAAACCTCACTAGGAGGTGGATCCCTAACTTCTCCCTATACAATGATCTTCTGCTCAGCATCATCACACAAATCATTTTTATCTCTTGCTGGTTCAATTTTTGCATTGAAAGAACAAGTTTTAATGTCTACAAATAATTTGGATTTGAAGCCCTGTCTGTAACTATTTCATATTTCATGTAATTGGACTATAACCTGCCTCTGTGTACAAGTGAAGTGCTTATCAGCAAAGAATTTTCTTATTATAAGCTACATTGGTTAAATACGTTGGAAATTGTATTTTCATTTGAATGTTCATTACATGTTTAATTTATCTGTCTCAATGTTAGTTATAGAACTATCAGTTCTAATTGAATTTATGAAACATTATGACATCTATGAAGATCATCATCTAGAAGCTATGTTCTGCTTTAGCTTATAATTCTGTTATTTTACTAGCTATTCACTGGGCAGCAAGTGCAAAAATTACTAAGGTACAGGACACCTATAATTCAAAAGCCATGAAGAATGTCTTCAGGAATAACAAAACATTTCTTTAGATCTAAAACTTGTTACTATGTAGATATTTTAGCTTTATTTTAACCTTATAGTTAAACTAATTAAGGAAATAGAGTAATGAAACAAAGTATAAAAAGACAAGCATTACTGTGTTAAATATTTAATGAGTAGCTCATTCAAACAGTAAAGACCTTAGAAAGTTAATTAAATGCTTAGAGGCCAATGAGTCATACAATCAAAGAAAAAAAAGGGATGAAATGATTTCAGTAAGTCATCTTATGAATAATTTGCGAGCTTTAAAGTGGTTTTACAATTGTGTGTATTTTATTTGTTTATTTTGTGTGGTTTTTTATGGTCATACTTGGAAGAAAAGAATCCTATGAAGGGGACCCAGGCTGGAGCAGTTCATGAAGAAATACAGCCTGGGAGAAGGACCCCCATTCAAGACGTTTGTGATTCGCTGGAGCAGGGGAAGAGCATGTGGAGGAAGGAGTTTCCCATCCTCCTGTGCTGCTCAGGGGGAGAAGGTACAAAAATCTGAGTCAAATTGAACTTGGGGACATGGAAAGGCAGGAACAAGGAGTTCTTAGATTTGTCCTTATTTCTCATTATCCTACTCTCTTATGAATTTCTGAATTGGGAGCGTTTTGTCCATGCTAATAATTGATGAGTGATCCCACCCTGTCCTTATCTCAACCCAAGAGCCTTTCATCCCAGTTTCTCTCCTTCCTCCTGTGGATAAGGAAAAATGGTCGAGTGGCTTGGTGGGTACCTGGTATCCTGCTAAGACCAACCCACCACAGCCTCCTGATCTCCGTCCCTTTGGGTCTCTGAAGGTTGTTTGCTGCCATATTTATGGTGCTTTGCTGACAACCATCCACCTTTGGCTGTTTGAGGTCCTCAAATATTCAATGCTCTGATACAAAAGGAATGCTGTACACGTACAGAGAGCAGACTACAACCAAAAGACAGAGTTTCATCTTCAACCCAAAGCTGAAGTTCCATAATGGCATGTTTGGTCATCAGAGATGCAGATTGCTGTCTTTTCTCAGAGCTTGATTTCCCTTAAATCCCCAAGTCCATGGAAATGGGAGGAGGCAGAGTTAACTGCTACATATTCAAGGGACAGTAACAACTCTGTCGCAGTTTGAAACGCTCAAAAATCCAATTTCCAAGTTCAAGCCCCCCTCCCACAATTTGCTTCAGTGTGAGAGGGTTTTCAGACAAAACACAGCTACTCAGCATTGGGGGAATGGGAAAATACTTACAAGATTTATTTACATACATATATATAGGTAACAACTATCTCTTCTACAACGAAATAATATATTTACATTAGATTAAATTTCTCCTTTTCTTCAACAAGAGCCCAATAAGAAAAGAGAAAAGTCCTTTTGTCACTTTTCAGGTCACGGTTTCTTTAAATTAGTTTCTGTGGTATTAGTTAGTGTCCTTTATTTTTAAGGCAGCAGGTCTGAGTATTGCAGCCCGCTGAAAGCTGACAGGTTTGTACACAATTTCTCATCCTGAAGAGTAACAAAAGTCTTACCATTTTTTTTGTGGTCAGCTTAGAAAGATTTCTAACTATGAAAGCAGCAGGCTTACATAACACCAAATACAAGCTTTGTTATCAAGAAAATAAGGCATAACTCTAGATTCACCCACTTAAAATTCCCATGGAATTTATTAAAAGTAGTGTTCAAACTCTTTGTCTTCTGGGTCAGCGTAATGACAGGTAATATTATTTCACAATTTATAAAAACATAACTAATTTTTAATTTCATGTTCATTTGATTTACTGTGTTTGAGGTTTTATTTTTCCCTTATTATTATCATTATTGTTATCATTTTCCATTGTTACTGTGGTTTTTTACCTTATTTTTGGTTATTAAACTGTTCCTACCTCAACCTAAAAGTTTTATTTTGATTCACCTCTCCATTCCACCAGGCTGGGGGGAGGGAAGAGCTGGACTGAGTGAGGGGCTCTGTGGTGCTTCATTTCCATCTGGGCTTAAACCACAACAATTTTCTCCGTTGAATCTTATAGAGAAAGTAAAAAGTAGGAAGAAGAATTCCTCCACGGCAGAAGAGAGGCATCTAAGATTAAAATAATCCTTGTTCAGTCGGGCTCTAAAGGAGGAGCAGCTCTGTTCCCTTAGTGGTTTACAGAAGAAAGATTTTTAGTAAGTGAGTAACTGGGGATTCCCAGGACAGATTTGGTAATGTGGTGATACTTTTTCTATTTTATTCTCTCTCTGTCATTCTCCTTCTTCTACCCCCCCTTCTCCCTGTTTCTTTCTATCTCTCTTTCTCTGTCTCACATTTACAATTAAATAAACCCCACACTATTTATTGACTTTGGCATTTGGTCTCGTTTGTGCCTTAATGTGGGCAGAGGCATTTATAATGATCTTAAAAACCAGATCATAACACTGAGGGTACAAAAAGATTGATAAAGGTGACATCACATCAATTTTTAATTGGTTTAAACATAGAGAAGACCAATTGGTTAGGAATATTCTCTTTTAATTGAAAGCTTAAGTTCTGCTGTATGGATGCCAACCATTTGATATTTCAGGACTGGGTAAACACTTCTTGAACCACCTTTTTGCCTCTTGTTTCTCAGACAGTTTACAGTTCAATTAACAGAAAAATCCCCCGGCCATTTTAAACCTCTCATAGGCACAATCTCATCATCCCCATGTTTCACCCCAAATCTGTTTAAATGTTAGACTTGAGGCTTCCTCTTGCATCTGTGTTTGAGTTATATTTTGCAGAGTTATTCACCTCAGCTATTACATACCATGAATACCCTGATTTTACTGAAGACTCACCTGCTTTTCACTTCTTTTCATTTTCAATATTTGGCTCATTTTAACACAGCTCACATTATCTAACCCTATTTTTCCCCCAAAGGGAGACAAGTATTGTCTTCTTGCTTGTGTTCCATGGATTTCCCTTTATCCTTATTTATTTTATTTTTATATTTATAGGCAGGATATAAAGGAATTGAATTCTTTAGAAGAGAAATACCAATGCAATACTATTGATAACAGTAGACATACATTAGATATGTTGATATTTACTGCCACATTGAAATAGAAACAAATGTTAGCAATGTCCTCAGAGAAGCAATAAGGTATTTATGTCTACATCATCTATATGAAGAATAAGTTAATAAAACACACATGCCTGTGAGACAAGATCATATTTGGAGAAAATCACTTCTTTTGTTTTCTGAGTTACGATAAAACCCAAATTTGTATTCAACTCCCCACAAATCATTATTTCCACTAATGACTAAACATTATATAAAACAAATAACCATTTTGTAGTAGAAAGTTAGAAAGAGAAGAGACATAAAAGGAAAACGATTCAGATATTCTTTTTTAAAAACTGAGCTGTGAAATCCACTATCAGTGATCACTATCAAAATTAAAACCAGGAGAGGATAGAGGGCTTCTATCAAGGAAGCCTTACCACACTTATATAAAAAGTGTCTTCAAGGTATTTAAGCCCATTAAAAAAAAACAAACAAAAAACCCCACAAAAACAACAAAAACAAACAAAAAAAACCCCAAACCAAAAAAAAAAAAAAAAAAAAAAAAAAAAAAAAAAAAAAAAAAAAAAAAAAACCAAACAAGTAATTTGGACTTCTCTTGTAAACAATTTTTCTCTGTCATCCTGTTGCAGTATTATCAAATGATTAAAGGGTGGGAGTTGCCACCCTTCAAGCTGGCCAAAAAAAAAGGTTTTCTTTATGTGAAAGGTTGTCTTAGCTTGTTTCAGTTCCAAAGTAAATTACAACAAAAATTTTTGGTTGTAACCCGAACTGGAAATCTTGTAAAAATTTTTTAAAAAATTGAAATTTTAAGACTGTACTAAGAAATAAAATAGGGGTTTTTTGCACCATGTGATTTCCTTCCTGAAATTAATATACAGTGTCCCTAAATTTGTGATTTTATCAGGCAGTCACAACTACCACTAATTGTTAGGGCAGCTTGCCTTTTCACCAGAACTAATTAGAAACTAAGTGTCCAAGAATATAGTTTCCATAAAATGGCTAAAAACATTAACACAGTGCCAGTCCTCACTGTTACAGGTGCACAGAATCTCAAATTTATGGACTTTTGAGGATTTTCTTCCCACAAGAAAGACAGAGCAATAACAGACAGAAAAATTATACATGTTATAGTACATTTGAAGATAGAATTAAACATTGAAATCCCACTGAACAGACAGAAAGAATCACAGCCTGGAATTTGTTCACTGTGAAATGCCAGTTGTATAATGAATAGGACCTTATTAAAAATAGTTTGGGGTTTTTGGTATTGGCTTTTCAGTTTTTGTTTGGGTTTGGGTTTTTTTGCCTGAATAGAAACAAAGAAAATGGAGAAATTAAGCAAATGAGGTGGTTTGTTTGGGTTTTTTTCCTGCGGAAATAATTTTTACTCTTGCTTTTTCTGTCAATGGTTTCTATTCATCAAGACAGCACATAGCACACAAGGATGCCACATTTTGCCCTCCTTCTATAAGCTTGGACTGTTTCTGATTATAGAATAATCAGTATCAGAGGAAAAAAACTCCAATAATAGAATGGTAACACAACCTCCAAGATAGCTACTTCTTTTGCCTGCCTGGGCACGATGTTAAATTTATGACAGAAAATGCACAATATCACAGAATTTGACTGTAATTAACACGTATGATGAATAAAGATTTTCAAATACCTTAACACTTAACACTCATTGCCTGCACTGAAGGAGCAACACAAATTATACATGCTGAAAGATACACTAAACTAGCATAAGAAATTAATTTGATGAATATCTTGTACTTTAGTTGCATTCCACCCCTGCTGAGCTGGAAGGGAAAATAAATGAGTTTCCCTGGAGCTTTCTGTGCTGAAGTGGTGGAAATCAAACACTGCCCTCTGCTTAATCTTTCCAAAAGCCTATACAGTTTGTAATGCTTTTTTAAAGGTTATCTGAGAAAACCATTTTGTTAGCATTATTTTATTGTGAACTATATAAACACCACAGAGACAAGGCAAGGAACATTTCTCATTTACTCTGGAAGAACTGGGGCGTCAGGAAAACTACTATTTAGATTGAAAAAAATTAAAAGTAAATAAATTCAAAGCAAATACTCGAAACTCAGCAGTCCTACTCATCTAACCTTTTCAACATTTATTTAACTTATTAGTTTAACAAAATCACATCTTTCAATTTTATTTTCTGCAGTTTTAAGGTTTCAGTCTCCCATTAGTTGAGAGCCTGAAGGCAAGAGTTTAAGCCTTGGTGCACTTCCCTTTTTATTCATGGTTCTTTCCAGCTACTGTTGCATCTGCACTGACTGTATTACCGTGAACTTGTACCTTTTCTTCCTTTTTGGAAGCACTGCTGGTTTCTCCTGACCACAATCCCTTCTAGGATACTTTGGGCAAATATTGCTAATTTACTACATTTCTTGTCAAATCTTGAGCTTCTGTGAGTTCCCTCAGCAGCTTCCTCTGCCTCATCACAATACAGTAATTTACAGCTGATGCTGTCAATGCTATATTATCATCTAATTCTGCACTGACTCAACAACAGTTGTTAAATAGTTTCTACAAATTCCTCCATCCTGTTTCATTTACATTCTCCAGTGTATCAGCAATCATACAGTCTGATTTGTTCCTGAATTTCCAAAGTCAGTGCCCACTGTGGCTTTACTGTTCAGGCAGTTCAAGTTATCCCCAGTCAGTGCTGTTGGGAGTACAAGAAGACTGTATAAGAAAGAAAAGTAGACCTGGACACAAGGAAAAAAAATCAAGAGACAGAAGGTGTGGAAAAAGCAGTGAGAAGGAATAACCTTACCACTGTAACTAAAACCTTAAATGTCAAGAAAGAGAATATACTAGTCAGCAAAAGTCTAACTGGCTAGGGTAGTCCAATATACAATGCAGAATACTTTGTTTAAAAGTGGTCATGCCATGATGTGCATAGTAAATTAATCTATAACTTCAATTAATCAAAACAGCCTGATCTAAATTTCAAAGAAATTATGGGACATAATCTAGAGGCAGGATTTGAGTCCACAAAAAGTGTTAAGTTTACAGCCACAGACAGGTCCTCATTCCTATTATATCCCAGAGAGGTACATAACACGAGCTCCCATATCTGATTTTCTACTTAAGGACAAAACTTCCTAAACTCACAGCTAGCCATTTTCCAGCACCTCAACAAAGGAAATATCTGGGTTTATTTAATTCATTCCTTTTATTATTTCTCCCTTAACATCTGCTATCCTTTTTTCAGTAACCACATGGATCAATATTTGTTATGTGCAGTCTCCTCTCACAGTGATTTTCGAGCCCCACATCTTCTTTATTCTTCAACCTTCTAGATGCTCCATGCATAGTGTTTCTGTATTTTTTCTTAGGCCTTCTTTCAGCTTCACTAACTCTCTTATACCACACTGTCAGACAACAATGATCCTGTGTACATCACAAGTTCAGGGCAGTAATTGAAAGACTATTTCAGCTGCCTCCAAAGCAAAGATTATTTGCTTTCATCTGCAAAGTCCGCCCGAAATTGCCAGTCATTATGAGACACGGGAACCATTTGGAGCAGGGATGGATGGAGAGAAAGCTGTCACAAGATTAAGGCTAGTAAAATCAGAGCACATCAAAGATAACCTAAAATGAGCACTATACAAAGGAAAGCCTTTCCTGTAGTGATGGGGTTGCTTCCAGGCGGAAACCTCCGAAATGTTCCAAGACCTTCTCCTAGTTCTATCCTAGCAGGGGTTAGATTCATAAAACGGGATTGATATCCTTACTTTGTAATCACTTTGCAGCTCTTTGTCATACACTACGTAGAAGATGTGTAATGGGAGTGTGTGGGCAATAGTGCAAATAATTTTTAAAAGCCAGAAGACCAATTACAGCTGGAGCAATTAAATACATCGTGTGTTGCTATGTGCGAAATATTTCTGATAGAAAAGTTGATTGTAAAAATTAATAAAACTTCCAGGCCAGAAATTTTATGGGCAAGGTCGTTCAAATATCCTGCCTTGTGGGGAAAAGTTAAATTTTCAACCTGTGTGAATAATAATGTCTTAAAAACTGTCACACCTGCAGCTTCTTGTCTATCTGTTAGCATTATCCAGAGGATAATCTGCAATTTAGAAATCAGTAAAGAAGGTCTTAAATAGCAGCTAATTTCAGAGGGGTGTGTCACAGGGTCAAATACATGCATTTAAGACAGGATGAGTTCTAAAGTTTGTCTCAAGTTGTGTTGACAGCCTAATTTTTTTGATATAGTCTTAAAAAATTCAGCAGGTTTATACCTCAAAATGTCTCATGTAAAATATGTCATTTCTCATCTTATGCTGAATGCATCATTCACTTTTCTGTGTTGCTAGTCTTTGCATAAATACACTGAAAATTTCCAAGCCTTCTGAGCCTATGGGGAAGTACCTAAATTTTAGACTTCTGCTTATTTGGAGATACAACTTATATTTAATGGCCAAAGGAAAAATGGAAAAGTGATAAAGAGTTCTTAGTTTGAAAATGTGACATTTGGTGGGTTTTTTTTCCAATTTAAATATATGTCTGTGTATGGACTGTGTGTTCATGTTCTCTACAGACATGCCGTTGATGACAATACTCCAACAGCTTCTGAAATAAGAGTTGCTAAGAATAAAATGGCTGGTCAGGCACCTGAAGTGTTCCTTTCCTTGATAATTATGTAGAGCTTTGCAATTTTTTTCAACCAAAAGGCTACAGACACCAAAGAGTTGGATCTTGTCTTGGAACAAAACTGTTTAGAAGACCTGAAAAAAATGTACCAGTATTAAACTGGACTTTCCTAAGGCACAGAATAAACACAACTGAAAGACAAAGAGATGCAGATTCTATAGTATGACTTTTGGGGCTTCAATTAAAAAAAATAAATACTTTCTGGAAATTCAAACAAACATAAGTATTTCTTTTTCCTTAATAATTTCTCTGTAAAAAGTCTGACAGCAAGAAAAGAAAGAACATTTTGGATATGCAAAATTACCCCCAAATTTGCTCTCATTTGGTGGTTGAAGTAGGGAAGAAAAAAAAATAAATCTCTGTTTGGAACAGATGCTTTATTGCAGTTATCCACACTGAAAGATTCCAATCAAAACAAAGAGTTATTTACCAATGACAATTATTAAATCAAGAATCCTAAACAAAACTTGAGTGAGATCCAAGATGAGTTGGTGTTTGTGTTTTCCCTGACTCATCTCTGAAAAGAAGTTGGTTGTGAGAAGTTATTGATTTCCTGCACAACTCTGGGTTTTCCTTTCATTTCTTTCCCACAGAACAACAAAGGTTTGGTGTATTTCTTGGCTACTGATTTTTGCTTTCTCTTTTCTTCCCACTGGACTTTGCAAACAGACTTCTCATCAGCAGACTTCTTCAACTTCGTATCTTATGCCTTTTTTTTTTTTTCTCACATTGATTTTCCAGTAGACTGGCAGTCACAGGAATATTTAGACTCAGGACTGAATAGCAGATCTTTGTGAATTTTAGATCTTGCAATTAAACTTCACTTTGCTGAACATCTTCTTGTACCTACCAGATGTTATTTAGGAATCTCATTTTCACAGCCTAGACCATTAAATAATAATGTCTCTCCTTTCATATTCCTATCACAATTTTGTTCCTTTATTTTAACATTTCTTCAGACTTCCTTCCTTGTTTTTATGAACAGTAATGTAATTTGAATAGAAGCAGTGTAATTAGATTTAATTTCACTTTAGAAATAAAGTACATAATTTTCTACGGGTCATAAAGAAAGAAAAAAAACAACAATTAGAGGACAGAACAGACTATGGCCTGTAAGCCACATAATATTTCTTCTTCTTTATAGAGGAGGACAGATATTGAGAAATTTTTGCATCAATGTTTATGAAATTACTGACTTTTGATTGCAGTGGAGATTGATGGCTGTCTTGGCCACAACAACCACGAAGTGATTGAGTTTAAAATGTCTGTTGGCAGGAGGAAAAGTGCCACCAAAACCTCAGCTCTGGACACGACGAGAGCAGACTTCAGGCTGCTCAGGGAATTAGGAAGGTCCCCTGGGAAAATGTTTTTGCAGGTGCTGGGGTGCATCAGTGCTGGTCACTTTTCAAACATCACCTCCTAAGGGCACAGGAGCAACAATTCCCAAATATCGGGAGTCTGGCAGGTGAGGCAGAAGGCTGGCTTGACTGAAAAGGAACTTTCTCTTGGAAATAAGGCAAAAAAAGAAGGTGTATACGAAGTGGAAGCAAGATCAAGTGACATGGGGAGAGTTCAGAGATGCAGCTTGCCACTGTGGGGAGAAAATTTGTGCAGCCAAAACTCCGCTGGAGTTGAAGCTGGACAGAAATGTGGGGGACAACTAAAAAGAGTTTTTTTCAAATATATTAATGGCAGTAGGCAAGTGTAAAACTGGCCTGTTACAGGTTGGGGATGGTCACCTCACAAACAGGGACAGAGGTGTTTAAGGCTTTCTTTGGCTCTGTTCAATACAGATGACTGATCAATGAGGTCTCAGTGCCCCGAGGTGGAGGACCATGACTGCAAGAATGACCCAGTCCCAGTCATCCCTGAAACTGTTTGGGGTCTGCTGCTCCAGCTGGATCCTTACAAATCTGTGGGGCCTGATGGGATTCATCCCAGAATCCTCAAAGAGCTGGCTGATGTCATCACAAAACCTGTCTTAATGATTTCTGACTGGTCTTGGGAATCTGGAGCAGTCCCAGCTGGCTGGAAGCTGGGAAACATTGTCCTGATTTTCAAGAAGGGCAAGGACTCTGGAAACTCCAGGCCTGTCAGTCTCACTTCACAGCCTGGGAAAGTTATTGAGAAGATTATTCTGGGAAGTATTGAAAAACACCTGAAAGACAACACAGTCATTGGTCACAGCCAGGAGGGCTTCATGAGAGGAAAGTCCTGCTTATCAAACATGGTTTCCTTTTATGATGAGGTGACTCACTGGATTGAGCAGGGGAAACCAGGGATTTCAGTAGAGATTTTGATACTGTCTCTCCCAGGATTCTTCTGGACAAACTCTCCAGCCCACAGCTGGATAAACACACCCTGTACTGGGTGAGCAGTTGGCTCAGGGGTCGGGCACAGAGGGTGACAGTGGCTGAGGTGACATCAGGCTGTGACCTGTCACTGCTGGGGTTCCACAGGGCTCCATCCTCATCCCTGTGCTCTCCAACATCTCCATCAGTGACTTGGACACAGGACTGGAAGGGACACTGAGCAAGTTTGCAGATGATACAGAACTGGGAGGAGCTGTTGAGTCCCTGGAAGTCAGGGAGGGCCTGCAGGGAGACCTGGACTGATCCGAGGGCTGGGAATCCCCAACCATGGGCAGTTCAACAAGGGAAGGTGCCGGATTCTGCCCTGGGATGGGGTAACCCTGAGCTGGGAAGAAATAGCCTTGGCACTGAGGTAGAACTTTATGGTATAATTTTCACAATATGGGACATACCCTTTTAAAAAGATAAAACAATACTTAATATTAAAGGGAACCGGAAAGAATCAGACAATCATCTACAGTAAATGGTAGATTGTTCCATGAGCAGGGTGTTTTTGTAGGAGAAGTCTGAAGCACTCTTCCATTCCTACCTTTTGAAGAAAGATTTAATAATGATGTTTAATTAATTCTAATATCCAAGTCTTGGACCAAGATACAAAGAAAGTGGATACTTTTTCTCTTTAGAAGAACTTAAAGATATTTATTAATACAAAAAAATGGTTATTTTGTTCTAATATACAGGGTTTCATTATCCACTTCTGTTAGGCTTTAAAAGCTTATTATTCATGGCTCATTTTTCCAATGCTGATAACAACCTGTACATGGCACTGTATTTTCATTAAAAATCTCATTGTTTGGACTCCGTTTTATTGGCATTTCATAAGTATTATACATCATAATGCACTGTATGTTTGTGGATGTAAACAATATTGATAGCAGTTCAATTGCAACGAGTGATTTAATAATTGCCTGCTAATTTGACTTAGAGCAGAAGTTCTTTGTTTTTCAAACTCGATTTGCTTCTAGATCAATAAAGCAATGATAGGCTGCTGCAGAAGGGTTTTTTAGCATCTAATTAAAGACACTGCTTGAATTATTCATGTATTATGGTCTTCTATGAATAATTTATGCATAAATTTCATTGGCAAAACTTAATTTTGAAAGTCAATAAACCCTTAAACCTTATTACATTTTTCAAGGTCTTTCAAAATAATCTCTCCTCAATTTTTATAAACAACAGTTGCCAATTAATACTGTAAAATTGCAAGCAGAAAATAAATTTAGGGACTGGATTTGGTTCATTAAAAAAAAAAATAAAGTTTGAGTGGGTTAGTATTTCATTGAAGCAGAAGTGAAATTTCAAAGTCAAATCAGAATAACACGGATTTATGATCCAAACAAGCTCTGTAGACAGGACAGAGGACAAGGAAGCATTGAACATGTTGGGACTGGACACAGTTGACTTTGGCATAAATTACAAATTCCTGACTAAAATGTCACCCTCAAACTCACTTTTTAGTGGTTATGTACATGAACAGATTTTAGACAACTGAAAAAATACAGCTCTCAGGAGCTTTATATAAATTTTCAGCCCATTTGGGTCACTGTGCTGAGAGTGCTCTGCACAAACTGAGGAAGCTGAAGAAAATGTATACACCTTTTAGTGGAAGGAAACGTTTGCTCACAGGCAATAAGAAAAGCCCTGAGCTCCATGAAATCTACTGTGGGCAAAGGAGCAGAATACAGTTGCTCTTCTCTTGTATATCAGCAGAGAACAGCCAACAACAGTTAAATATACTCTTTTCACAGTGAATCTCAAGCAACTTTTGTATTGTTCAGGTTGATCATCCAACCAAAATGTAATGTTGATTTTGGTTCTCCTAGCATCACAGCCACAATCTCTTAAGTGTGAAAAAACTGTAGGCAGACTGAACAGCTGCGTGCCACCTAACACTTAAAAGTTGCAGTATCCTGGTTGCTGAAAGTAATATTTCATAGGCAATTGTATCTTGGCTGTTGAAAGAAAAATTGTACAGGATTAGAATGGCCTTGAGGCTTAGGTAATGCAGTCTGCCTTTCCCATTAAATCTTTTTAAATCAGCAAATGGCACTGTTACACATGTGTATTATGCATGCTGTAAATTTTGCAAGAAATATATAAGGCAGTAAATTTCTCAATTTTGTGAGAAAGGGCTGTCTAAACTGACCAAGACAGGGTCTGAAGAAAAGCAAACCTCTTGATTCTACTTCTTGAATTCTGTCTTTATTCTGGTTTTATGCAGACAAATCACACCAAACACGTAGGAAAAGTGAGAAGATCTCTTTATCAATTTTTCTATGCATATAGAAAAATATGTGCTATGTCAAGTTAGAGAAATAATGTCATATTGCACAAGACAGAGCTACCTAATCAAGATGATTGGTCTTTCTGCTATTAGTCTCGGTGGAAAAATCAGCAAATTAATGTTGTTTCAATTACATATTCTAAGTAACTTTCCACCCTTCTGTGTTGAGTGTTGGTGTTTTTATTGGTGACACAACAAACTTGAGTTCCTTGTGCAACAGTCACAAGATGGAATACTTACAAGGAACATAATCAATAGATATCAAACTTTTTTAATGAATTAAATTTAGTTATGTTTTTACCTTAAAATTGAAAAAAAAAATCTTTTAATTTCCTTACTCATTTAACTGTCACCCAGGGTAGATAATATTGGTTTGTTTGGCAACCCTTTATTTTACACTTGGAAATTACCAGTTTCTTACACAGAGCTGGGATTTCTACAGTTGCTCAATTCCAGACAATTCATAATTTCAAAGACATTTATGCCAGCAGTTTTTTTATGATTGACTGTAAGTTAGAAAGTATTACACTTATATTTTATGGAGTGTCTATCTTTTATGTATATTGCCTTTAGGTGGTGTTTTGTCCTCTAGAGTCATTTACCTTGATTTTTCCATGACCTTAGTGTTGTGTGGATTTATGAAGGGAGGAGAAACTCAAAATGTGCTCCACCTCCTTCCAGTACCTCTCCCTCCATCTATATATGGCTATCATTTGCCTTTTAGCAAGTGTCTGGCTCAATGTATTCATTCATTCTAAAATATTTTTTTTAATGCATATGGATTTTTTGTTGTGTTGAATGACCTGGTGGTTTTAGACATGTTTGCCAAAACCGAGTAGATTCCCTTGGTTCAGCTATAAAAATATACATATATACCCCTTCTAAATTAGTACACATAAAAGACAGTTAGTTAATATATGTGACTTCTAATTTATCAGTAAATGGCTTCAGATCATAAAGTAGAAGTTGATGGATTTTAATAGAATATAACTGGTTTGGGTTTTGAATTTAAATAAGGTTTTCAGACCTCTGCCCAGTACAGCTCAAACTTTTGGCAGAGTCAGGTTCATTTTATTGCATTACACACAACAACATGCTGTCAACAAATTTTGTGTTATTTTTTTGTTAACTTTCCAACATTCAGTATTCTTTTTTCTTGGTCTCACATGTTTCATGTGGGTCACAATTGTTTCCTAGGAAGTGAATTTCATGCTAGTAAGGCAACATATGAAGACAAATATACATGATGGTTATGACAAAAATAAAATTCGGTTCTTTATTATTTTATTATAGACAGAGTTGTTTTGGATACAAACATTCTTTCATGAATCATGTGTTCTACAGTACTTAGATTTGCTTGTATTAAATGTGCTGACTTATAAAAAATTATGTTAGAGAAAGATCTCCTTATGTGTAATCCTAATCCACAGAACTTCAGTAGAAACTGAAGTTGTATTTCATTGTATTTCACCTGAAGTATAAGCCAGAAACAATTTAGTCTGGAGTCAAAAACCTTATTAAGTCCTCATTAATTCCTGCTTTGAGGAATGAAAAATGGTTTTGAAAAGTGAAGGTTAAAGGCTTTTTCATCAGCACTCTCTTTAGTTTGTTTCTTCTCATTTCTCCACATCCTGGGGTTTTAGTCAGTCTGATTTGGAAAAAAAAAAAAAAAGGAAAAAAACAGGAAAAAAAAAAGAATGGCTCTTTTGTTCACATTGCTTTTTAATAGTGAGGTTGATTTTCAAATTGAGTGTTTCAAAGGAAAATTATAAGCTGACAATTTGCTACCTAAATTTATACATAAGCTTACAGCTGCCTGCTTCTGTATATGTTTGAATTTACAAGTTTGTTATTTGGATGTCCTCTTAAATATGTCATGTTTGTCCCTTTAAGTAGAGACTGTAATAGATATTTCTAAGTCCATGAGACAGAATATAAGATAATGCCCACATTAGAATTACAAGGAGTATCATATGTGAGCATTACAATTTTTTTTCTCCAGAAATTTATAAGCTTTCTAAAGAAACATTCCAGTAAGATCTAGGATGGCGATAAAAATTAAAGCATCACACTATCCCTAAAAAAGTCTCACATTCATATTCAGATTATAAACAAAAGGATTTAACTTAACAATGTTCTGAAGGAGGAAAGCAAAGTGTTACAATATTTTGATGTAAAAGATGCTTTTAAAAGTATTCTAAAAGATAATGCTCATTTTCAGCCCAATGGTCTCTAAGCAGAAATCATAATCAAAACATTGTAAGTAAATTGTCCTTAAACAAAAGTAAAAAAAAAAAAAGACTTGTGACTAATGACCTCATATCTAAAGGAATAATTTCAAGTATACTTTCCTTTAACATTGTTACAAAGTAGTCAATGTGACCAAACTATCTTTCCAGTTTTTTCCTCAGTCTTCCTTCATAAGACTGTTTCTTTATATCTTTCCTGACACACATGCACTGAATTCTTACATCCAGAGATCTCTTAGTGGTATAATGACTACTCTCAGTTAAAAAAAAAAAAAAAATATAAAAAAAATTAGGGTGGTTTTTGCTTTATCTTTCCAGTGTTCCTGGCACCAGTTCCAAGAATTGTCATTAAAACAGAATCATGACTTTCAGTGACATCAACGGAAACAATTCAAGGAAGATCATAAAAAATCAGTGAAAATTACAGACAAAATTAATGTATAAATCAGATACTCATTTCTTGATTTCTGTGACAAATCCTTCCACCCTTCTGACCTTCAATGTCCACTTCATAAAAGGAGTTGTAATTTTTAGTACTTTTAGGCCCCCTATCTTCTCTCAGAACCCGCAAGAAGCTGTTATTTGTAAATACAGACAAAAGGGCAGATGTATCCCTTCTCAAGGACATGTAGGAATATATTCCTGTCAACAACATCTCTACAGGTGTTGTTAACTGCTGTTTCCTCCAGGAACAAATCAGAGGAAGGAATAGGGAAGATGGATAGTTATGGCTAAGTCCCTATTAGCAGAAAATCATAGAGCTTGACTGGGGCACATTGCCCATGGAGGCACTGTGCTATTCCTGGGACAATGTTGGGTTTGGTCAGGGAATAGATGGAGTGATAAAAGAGAGTTATGGGCCTAATTAATGACTCCAGGGAGTTAATGGCTATTGCCATAACTGGAACAATTTTGAAGCTTGTTTGTGAAAGAACCTGACACACAAGTTATATCTCTTTCTCTTCCTCACCAATGCAGTGATGGATCCAATCCAAAGCTGTAGAATAGTTGAGAAGGTAGTTCTGAGGGCTTTTTTAATTGCATATATATTTATTCCGGTTGTGCATGTGTTATAATCACACTCTGAGGACAGCTGGAAGCTACACTATCAGCAGTAGCTGGTACTTTTTGCAGCACTGCCCACTTGATTGGCAGCATCAGGGGGTCCAGCAAACATTCTGGCTGAGGCTTCTGTCATTAAAAATTACCTGGGAGATGTGTTGATGCAAAACTTTATGTTATCCTTAATTAACAGGATGGGCTTACACCTGGAAGTACGGCAGAGATGGGCACAGCAATCCATACTGCTGCACACTTCCCGAAAATTTAGTCCTACAGGCAGAAATATGCTTATAGGATTTTGGTAATTAATTTTGACTTCTCCAGATCAGACCTAAAAATGCAAGTACAAATTAAAAACCAAAAAACTGAGAGCATGGAGAAGAGATTTTTGTCCCATCAGGAACCAAAGAGTTATTCTGATAAGAGAAAGGTGTATGGAAGATGATATATTGCAGAGGAAATATTATTTCAGAGTTTCAGTTCAAGTAAAGATTCTCTAAATATTTACAGTATACTATTGGAAGTAAAAAGAACAAACATCATGTATTAATAACTTATGACACGAGTCCCTTTTTAATAGGCAAAGTATATGTTTTCACAGATGAATTTTTACCAGCTCTGATTAAAGCATAAGATAATTTATATAAATTATATGAATATAATACGGAGACATTAAACAAAACAAAAAAAAAAAGTGGGCACCCTCTTCCCGAAGGGAAAATTATCCTAAAATTGTAATTTTTTTTATACATCTCCAAGGAGACCACCATAGTGAGAAAAAAGCTGATTTTTATTACCTTCAAGAACTGCACTGTGCTATATGTCAGACACTGGCTATTTCTAATATATTTGTAAAAGCTTTTGATATTTCTAACAAATAGGAAAACCCCTATGAATCTGAGCAAAAAAACAGCAAAACTTTTCCACTGTTAGATGAATGTATGGTAGAGGAAATAAATTGCAAATTTAATGTTTTCCCTGTCTTTATAAGTGTAGATTTGTCAATATTGTTCTCTGACAATTCTCTTAAAATATCAGTCTTTTGGTTTGGGTTTTTTTGTGGGTTTATTTTTCTTCACCTTGCACCCAAATATATTAAATGCTCTGTTGCTTTATCTGTTCAAACTGATCACAAAGATCATAAGGCACCTCTCTTTTTCCCTTCTAGAGAAATATAAATCTCAGAAATTGGTTTATGAATCTTCTTTAAACTTATAAAAATCTAAATGTATCAACATGCCATGGCCACTCAACAACAGAACATTTCACCAGCAAAGGTTTGCACAAATTCCCTGCAGTTCCAGACAAATTAGGTATAAATAATGCAGGAGATTTATCCCAAATAAAGCATTATGACTGACACAGACCTCTTCAAAAAGCTGTAGAAAAGGTGTGGGAACACCAGCTGTGGCAAAATGACCTGACTCTGTCGAAATCCTTGTAGAGGAGGGAACCCAACAGTACTTTTACCTGTCAGCCAAGGGAGACAAAATAAGATGTCTTACTGTTGAACCAGAAACAGTGGCAAAATCACTCTCTTCAGATGCAATACCAGCACTCACTTCCATCCAAGGTTAACTCATTTGGAATACTGATGCACACCTCCATCCCAAAATTACCACTTCCGAGTTATGACCGCTCCTAACTGAGCATGTGTATGGCTAGAGTCACTAAAGCTCCACCTAAAATGTAAGAAATAGTAGAAGAGTAAGTTAAGAATGGGTAGAAGTCAGGGAAGGCTGCACAGCAGCTTCTGGGATCAGTTGGTGGGTTGAATCTGTCTTCTCCCCCATGGGGACACCGCCTGGGTAATTACTCTACTCTTTGCATGCTGAATGATTCATCTCAAAGTAGCTTTTGTTAGAGATCAGAGTTTATTCTTATATTGCTTTGGTTATGTTTTTGCAGTCAGAACAATCCTTGAAACTCAATCTGTCACAATTTAATTATTAAGAGTTTTTTTTTCATAAACTGTTTGTGTGAGTCCTTCAGGGACAGCAGCAGTCTCCAGCAGCAGGTAACACACTGGAGTAAAAGTGTGGAGAGACCCAAGAGGGTGTATTTTATGCTGCTGCCATGTGACCTTGAACAAATTAGTTGAACTGGCCTCCTGGATGTAACAGATATTTCAGTGGAAAGTCCCCTAATGGGGTGCTGACAGACTGGTTGGGTACGAGGGTCTCAGCTTTCCTGGCACACTGGCAGACTGATCAAACACAAAGGGTTTGAGGAAATCTCTCTCATGTCACACTAACCCCTACTCACTGAGGAATTTTTACATCCTGTAGAATTTTGAATTCCTACATCAAACTAAAGCATTATCCCTTCCGAAGTTAATAAGTGTTCACATCCCTTTTTGTGGTCCAGACATTTTAAAGAGCAGAAGAACAACTGCCAAGGTTTTAAGTTAGGTGCAAGATTCGCCCTTAAAGTTGTGCTCCATTGAATCTGGTTACATTTTTAACCCTAAATGAACTTAGGTATATGAGCCCAAGGTACTTCTAGACTTACTGCATAATTTTCTGTATTATTCATGAAACCAAGCTATACATCCTAAAACTTATTCCTTGTCTCTCCTAACTGCTAAGTGCTGATAAAAATATACCAGTAGCTAACTCAGCATTAATCAGTTTTCTTGTCACCGACAAAAGTAAAAACGTCAACAGATTAAAAATTATTTATCCTTTTCAAACTCAATTATTTAAACACCGGTTTACACGATAATCTAAAAAACATTAGCTATTCCACTGTACACTTAATTTTGTGGGTTTTAATATTTGTTTTCACATAGAATTACTTAAAATTGTTCATACGTATAATATACTGTAATAACACATATTACAAAATAATAAACTTAAATACATCTGAAGAAAGATAATCTTTAAGAAAAGAAAAATCTTAAGAAAAGAAAATTCATAAGAAATTATACTAAAAAATCGTCACGTATCTCAAGTAGTTAGCAATTTTTTGGGATGTTTGAAATTTCCATGAGGGTGAAAACCTGATGTTTCAGCCAGTCCTGTTTCTTCATTCTTTTCCTCAGAGCAGAATAAAGCAAAGAACAAAAAGAATTTTTCTATTCATAGTTGCAGGTCTTTTGTCAGCCACTATAATTGTTTTTTTTTTTCCAAAAAACTTCTTTATCTCTCTCTCTCCTCAGTTGCTAATGTCTCTGATGCCTCCTTTGTCCATCTTTCTATCTTCCTTCAATTCTGTCTGCTTAGAGTCTCAAATGCTACCAATTCCACCAGGTTAATACAAACTTCTCTACATTTGTATTCAGCTTAAAATGCTTTCAGCCCCTCAATGCAGACAACTTAACTTCTGACCTGCCTTGTGTTTTCTAGTGTTTCACAAAGTTACTCTTATTGTTTTGTTGGTTCACCCCAGTTCAGATGCTTCTACTGTTTATCCTGGAAAAAATAAAAATTGAAAAATTTATTCCCCACCTAAAACATCACCATTTCAGAAGGTTATTTTTTCGATCAGAGTCATCCCCAATTACTTTTGACTTTGCATCACCCTTACAGTCATTATTTTAATTAAATTAAGTGATTAAAAAGCCTGTTGGAATTGGGCCAGTGTTTAACATTTTGTACTAAAAATGGCAGTGACTTATACAAATTAGTTACTGTTTCTGTGATACTGTCTTTCATCCATGTCATCTAATTTTTACAGGATGAACTTCTTCTTTGTTAAAAGAAAAAGAAAATCCAAAACAACCAAACCCAAAGAAACAAAAAAAAAAAACCCCAACTGCCCAACCAACCGAAATGTAAAAATCCAAACCACCACACAACTGGGTGATTTTCTGAATTTACCTAGGTAAAATTACCATTTATGTATGTTCTGTATACATACTTTGTCTCCTGTGTCTTCCATTTAACTTCTTGTTCAATAAAACAGATTGAGCTCATGGAGTCTCTCACTGTATCACCCCTTCCAGCATAGTGTACATGTATATATATATATACATATATATATATATACCGTCAGCAATTTTTTCACCTTATCCAAGTCTTCCCCTTATAGTCCTCCTTTGCAAGTCTGTTCCTTGCATAGCACTACTCCAANCACAGGGGCACACAGGCTATGATCCTGTTAGAGCGGATTGGGAAGTCTTTCATTTCCTACTTTACTATCACCTGTTTATATACAGACATAGGAGGATCCCCAGGAACAATGCTTGGTAAACCTCTGTAGGCTCTGAAGCCACTCCCTCCTCCATGGGTGCGCAGCAACCGCCAGCAGGCTCCCGCACTGTCTCTCTCCGCTGCCCGCGCCGTGACTATGGCTGGATAATCCAAAACCGCGCGCCGCCGCCGCAGCACCCCTGACCCTGACCCCGGCCCCGGCACACCCCGCATGCACCCGACACTCCCCTTCCAGCATAGTGTACATGTATATATATATACATATAAATATATATATACCGTC
The DNA here is from genome assembly GCF_001604755.1 of Lepidothrix coronata. Classification (NCBI taxonomy): domain Eukaryota; kingdom Metazoa; phylum Chordata; class Aves; order Passeriformes; family Pipridae; genus Lepidothrix; species Lepidothrix coronata. Next base: position 1,871,735 of record NW_016690269.1, on the reverse strand, counting down.
AGCAATTTTTTCACCTTATCCAAGTCTTCCCCTTATAGTCCTCCTTTGCAAGTCTGTTCCTTGCATAGCACTACTCCAATCTAGAAAAGAGTTTGTTTCTTTGTACCACAACATCTATTATTCAGTTCCTGAAATTCATAATATTTACACACATTCACCCTATCTGGTAGAGTTGTAGGATCTCGTGGGAACACATTTTCTTGACAATGTCCCTTTAGCCCACCATAATCTTCATAGAAGGAATCAGCACCCACACTCAGACTTATTTAAATAGTTTAATTTCCACCCTGCCACATTAGTCCAAGCACAGTAGTATCTATTCTTCAGAAAGTTTATTACTAGTTAACAATCTCCCAAAAAATCAAATCTGATTTTTTCCAATTGTAATAATATATATTTGTCACATCACATGCTATTTTCATCTGTTTCCATCCTATTCTAAATGCAGGCCTACTTTCAATCAAAAATATTTAAATTTACTCCTTGCAGATTAAGGACTAAGAAGAACGACTAAACGTAATTGTCCATGTGTTTACAGGTGCACTCACACACTCTGGCTACTTTATATATCTAGTTATCACCCAGACTTTTTTCAGTAAAAAAAGATCTACAGCCTTTTTTCTGCCCCAAAAAAGTGAACAGCTTTTTAAGTCTGAAAATTAGTGATGAATGAGTGCAGAGTATAAGAACAGATAACTCAGCAAAATTACTTGATAGCAGTTCAAAAGAAAAGAAAACAAAACCCACAAAGACACAAGTTTTGCCAGATCAGCATCAAACACTGGAAAGGGGTTATACAGAAAGCCTTGTTATTTGTGTCATTCACTGTAGTACTAATTACTAAAACCAGAATATTACAAAAATTAGAGTTTGAGAACAGAACAAACAAGGTTAATTGTGATAGTGACATGGGCTTCCACAGACAGTTATTAAACTAAGGCATTCTTGGTATTTATTTTCCCTGTTGTTTTTATTTTGATTGGGAAGTAAGGATTAACTACTTTTTCTCTTTATATTTGATCTGATTTCATTACATACTTTTGGCTAAAATAATTTTTCTCTATCAGCAGTAGAAATCCTTAAATTTTTGCTGCATTTTTAAATGCTTAATGTGAACACAGAGCAGTATAATCTTCATAAGATACCTTTAATTGAAGAGTATCTTTTGTCATGTAGAAACAAAGAGACTAAGGAAAAAGCTCAGTGTATGACAAAGAGTGAAATGAAGTTTTGACAGCTACATACTCCACACTTCATCAGCAATCAGTAGCTGTAGGTCTATATAGTCTTCAGAATGCTGTTTTACAGGCTGAAATTAGCTAGTCAAACATAATTTAGTACAATATTAAGTATAAATGGGGCATCAGAAAGATTTTTGAATATATTCAGTCTAGAGCAAAGAAATATTCTGTCTCCAGGTGAAAGAAATTACATGTATAACTACACTTCCTGGCTGCTTCATGTTTGAATTCAGGGATTAAAGTATTTCTATGGCATTTTATGGCAAAAAAATTACTTGCATGGAATACTAAGTTTACAGTAGGCATCTAAGATTACATGAACAGCTTTTTGGAAATCTCATCCAGGTCACTGGTGAAAAATCTACTTGAGAAGTGGATTTGGTGTACCAAAAATACACTTACCTCTCTGTTTGCTAACTGGCCAGGAATTATAAAAAAACTGTTGGTAGATCACTTCTTATGGCTTATCAAATTTGATTAAAGTATGAATTAGCATAACTTCTCTGCCTGCCTTCCCCAAAGCTATTTCCTTTGGTTTTTTTTGCTTTAACATAGAAAATTCACACTCATAATTAACTAAGATTTAGGATTTCAAAATCAGCTTTCCAACAGGACCAAAATCAATTTGGTCACCCTAGAAGGTCACATCATCAGCTAAAAATCACCACCATGAAAATTTTTTGAGAGAACTGTCTCAATAACCTCAGCAACAGATATACCATGTATCATCAAAAAGCCAGTAAAATTATGACTTTATTTTGTTGTGTCTGTATATTTTCACATTGCATAAAGGTTAATAAATTACACTGTGTTATTGTGTGGGAAGTGAGCTCTGCTTCTAAGGCATCAGATTGCACACATCACTACAACACCATGATTTAGCAGAAATTGGAGGGTTTTCTCTACATTTTATAACTTGTTGAAATCTGTTTAGGACAGTGTTGCAGCACTGCAACATTGCATTTCTAGTAGCTGAGAAGTTAAGCCGTATGAATGGAAAATCTATCCAACCAAACACTGCTGCTGAAGGTCACATTCAAAAACTAAAATAAAAATCAGTATACACTGGCACTTTTCCAGCATAATGATGAGAATTGCACGACTAATAAAGTTGCAGCCTAAGTATAAAAGGTTTATGTGTACAGAAAACACATAAATAATTACAATACAAAAGGAAAGAAAGGTAAAAGGTATTTTAATCAGCTATTGGAGGGAGAATTACACAGCTTTAATTTCCTTGTGAATTTTTTCACACTCAAGCTTAGGTGCTTTTGGCATAAAGTAAAAAATCTGTCACAGTGCTTTGTCTAAATATAGATTTTATCACCATGATAATTATTACGCACGGTCTGGCATGAAGATTCAAACCTCTTGCTTTATTCAACTATTTGTCGTATATTCATTTGCATTTTCCTACCCATCAGTTTCCATAAGATCTTTATAATCATATGCTATGTAATAGTTTTGCCTACTCAAAGGATGTTTTCATTTCTTGAGTTCGATTACCTTCTTATTGCAAAAGTTATATAGGCTTTTATAACGGGAATAATTTCTTACAATGTCTTTCTTTAGAGCTGTCTGAATCCCTTAATTAGTGCCTTAAGGCTGAAGAGATGCATGAATCACCAAAAAAAAAAGAAATATTTTCTCTTGATTTGAATCTTATCACACAATCACAGAATCATGGAATATCTTGGGTTGGAAGGAACCTTAAAGATCCTCCAGTTCCAACCTCCCTGTCATGGGCAGGGACACCTTCCACTAGGTCAGGTTGCTCAGTGCCCCATCCAACCTGGCCTTGGACACTTCCCAGAATGGAGATTCCACAACTTCTCTGGGAAACCTGTTCCAGGGCCTCACCACCCTCACAGGGAGGAATTTCTTCCAATATCTGATCTAAACCTATGTAATAGAAGATATGTATCTTAAAGGCTTCTAAGAGTCAGATATATTTATAATTAATCATTTCTGAAAGAGATGATAAGGGACAGAACAGTAGGAGTTAATAATGTAATAGAAGAGATTAGTCTTGAAGACAGAAAACTTCCCTGTTCAATGTTGTCCACATTGGACAGAAAACTAGAACCTTATGTGATAAAGCATTGAATAAGTCACTTTAAGGTTTTGGGTTTTTTTTAATGGAAGTAATTGAACAGAGAACCATATGGATATTGTGCTTATTTGCAATGAGTAATTATATTTTCCAAATTTTTAAGTACGCCATTCAACTGAAACTAGAGCCACCATTCAGTAGACCAAGGAATAATTACTCTCATCAGTGAAGTGAAAAAAGGTGGAGTACAAGCACCACGACTTAGGAGAGACGTCGGAATGTAAATATTTGCCGAGGAAGTTTTACAAACGCGCTGACGAGGAAATTTGAAATGATGCAAAAAATCAAAATAAAAGCACCCACAGCCAGCTGTGCACGTCAAAACTACAAACAGCAGAAGGAAATTTCAGTGGAAATTTCAGTCAAAGTTGCATGCAGCACGTATCATGAGACCACTCAACTCCGAAGAACTCTCCCAGGGATCAAAGCTTGCAAGGTATCTGTTCCCTTTTATAGTGAAAATACCCTCATTTGCCTTGCCCTGCTCTCTATAGTTTACAGAAAAACTACAGAGAATTTTTTTATTTCCTAGTTATCCTAGGAAATAGACAGATAGATAGATTCATGCATACGTGCAAACACACACAAAAATACATAAACACATAGATACACAGAGATGTATATATTTATGTCATGACCAGGCCTCGCGAACGAAGATTTGGGGAGGACTCTACCCACGTTTGTTACAAACACACTGGTGGCTAAAAAGGCCAATA
>NW_016690269.1:1796576-1866673 GCF_001604755.1 Lepidothrix coronata | reverse complement strand
AGATCCCGTCCTGATCCTCGAGGTCTATGTACATAGAGATATATTTCTACAAAAACATGTATTTATGTGCACATGTGCATCCTTATATACCTATATTTGTACATATGTATTTATTTACATATGTTTCACATGTATATATGCATATGTAAAAATGTTTAAGTATATACATATATGTGTGTGTACACGGACACACATATATGCTTATATAAACATACATTCTTTTTTTTTCTACAGAACAATATTAGCAGTTAATTTAATAGATTTTCCATTCCCAAACTGGGACTAGGAATCAAGTCTTTGAACACACTGTTCATACATCTTCATATGTGTGCTTTTGTATATAGATTGTTGACCTGGGGGAAAATAACAACTAACATAAAATATCTCCAAAAAGAAAGTGTTGCTAAATCAGTTTTATTTTCTGCTAAGTTTTTCTAGTCCATGTTAAGAATTTGAATAGATACTTTAGAACAGCTATCCAAGTGTTGATTTAACTTTGGGATAAGAGAGGTACTTTTCTACATTGTTTTTTGGAAATTGTAGTATGTGTATAGGAATTCCTAAAACAAGTGCACGATTACAAGTGTGTGTTTTTACATATAAATATATGTATACTAATGTAATATATGTGTATATTTATATATGTATATCAGGTCAGCCGATACAATCTTTCTGATTCAAAATCCTGCCTAATTCAATACTGAACATAATTTTAAACTTAAAAAACTAATTTTTACTTAATATTTTTTATGCTTAGAATCATCAGTGGAAATCAAAGTTATTTTCTTCTTGTTTACTCTTTTCTGTATTTATGATCATACCATACATGAAGAAATAATGAAAAATCTATCAATGCACTGTTTGTTTCTAATGAAAACATTAATTGCAGAGTTCCATTGTTAGCAATTATTACCAAATAATAATACTAAATGCAGGTAATTTTTTTTAAATTATTTTCTCTTTTTTATATTTACGATCAACAATGGCGTAATTCTCATCCCCCACTCTGTGCTTTCTCAGGTCAGTCACAAACTGCATTTATCATGTCCTGAATATACTTCATGTTTTATCTCTTTTCTTAATGCTTGTGTTTAATATGAAATAAACCAGCTCCATACAGAAACATATTTGTGACACCAATCAGACTTTCATTCAGTCTGTTTTATGGTGTCATTGGTGACAATAACTACATCTATTATTTAGTGGGATATATAAATACAAATGTAAAGTAACATGGAATATTATTCTAACAGAGTTTCAAGGATAAAGAAACACAGTTAATCTTTCTGTGCTTTGACTATGTGAACATAGGAAAATAACATTAAATTCTATTTTTTTACTCAGAGTTGGTGTATTTGAGAATGACAGGTTTGCTAAATTTTTGCTAAGTCAAAAAAGATATTGAAATGTCTTCACAGAAGGGAAAGCTATGAGTATCAATTCAGAAACTTCATATTAAAACAAAAATAGCAAATGGGGGGTCATACAGCACCTTTTTAGATTATTGCAATTGGACAGGGGCATAAATTACTGATTTTAAAAAAGTAAATGTGATGAACCACCCAAGTTGCCATCTCTGAGAAGTACAGTGCCTCAGATGAGGAACAAATGTTCCACAGTGTTACAGCAGCCTGCAAAGCACAAGACATCACTGTGTTGACTCTTAGAGCACTTACCATTCATAGTCAGATCATTACAAACCTCTTAATTCAATGCCCAGAAAATCTCCACATGTGAAGGCTTCATATGCTTACACTAAACTTCAAGGTGAGCAGTCGTTTATCCTCAAGGTTACCTGATTGGTATTTCAAAAAAAAAGCTTTGTTCCAGCTCTTATGAAAGAATCAAGAGCCCTTTAGGACTGCACTAGAGGGGAAATCAGTTTTTCTATCAAAAAGAAAAAAAACATAAAACAAAGCAGCTAAACTATAGAGTTTAGGATATCAAGAACCCTACTGTCAGTTGATATTTCCCTTTAGTTTCAAGCATAAATTTAATCATAACTTGTCTGTGTATATTCTAGTGTGTAGAATATCCATTACTATTTCTCACTGCCTATCCTTCTTTTCATCCCATCCTTCCTTCCCAGACACATTAATAAGATTTTTTTTCTCTTCTTTAGCTCCATTTTACTAGATTATCATGTCAGGCTCTGCAAGTTTTAATAGAGACTGCCAATTTCCTTGATTACACTCAAATACCTTTTCTTTTTTCAAACTGAGTTCATCTTTCTTGAACAAACACAATCAGAATTGTACATAATATTTCAGATGGCTTCTTAGTGGTTGTCTCGGCCTTCTGAGAACAGCTGATTTGAAATAACACAGTCCTTATGTGATATACGAGCCTTCCCCTCTGTCTAAAGCAATTGTAACAAAATTGATTATCCTGTAAAATGTCTTTCTTTTTTTTTTCCCTCTAAAAATACCCAAAACATTCAGAAAGGATTTGTATTGATTAACTTGTGCAATCACTGCTTGCAAGATGACAAGTCTCTGGGGAATGTTTTGTCAACCAAATCAGAAATATCAAGTGGTTGTTTCCTGCCACTCAAGGGTTTCCACTCTTGCCGCTGTGACTGTGATAGTGGTAGAATTTGTCTGTTATTTATTGAGTACCCGACAGTCAACTCAGACAGCTCAACGTAAGGAAACTGTATAATGCAATTTTAGACCTTTGGAACCTTATACAACACCAAGAACCAGATGGGATCCTAGTGTCAGGGTGATTTAAATATTTCAGAGTTCTCAAAAAAAATAGTCTTTACTGTTTCACTACATAGCATCAAATGGCTGATGATTCTGGTGATACCCTATCTGTAAGGGAGTGAACTCCATTTCCCAAACTGTAAGTCAAATTTATTATTTAATCTTTTGAAAGTAAGAGCTTCTATTAGGATGAAAATAAATCTGGCAAATTAGAATACTGTAGGAGCCCAAAACCAGCTCTCAGCAAAAGAAAGCCCGGTAAATTTGAATCACAAACCTTGGAAAACAAGGCTGACAAACGTCTCGTGATCTGAAGAAATTTGGACCCTTGTCCTGAGACCTGTTGATGTGCAACCCTGAGATATAAACCTGGCTCCAAGCACAATTAAGAAAGGACCTTTTGAGATGATTGTTAAAACCATGTCTAAACCCCTGTAATCCCTCTATCCCTCATGTAATCCTGCTTGAAGAAAAATTAACTATTTGGAAATTGCAGTAAAAACTTGTGTAACTCCTTAATTAACATAGGTTGTCCCCTTCATTAACATGTCCAGCCCCAAAAGCCTTTAAAATTGTGTTCTCGTGTTCAATAAAGGATTCCAGTTTTCCCCATGCTGGAATCATGTCTAGTTTTTATTTTTCAGACCGCCACTGAATACAGTCACAAGTTAAGTTTCTGAGTCCAGCTTAGCAACAATAATTAGTAAAAGTGAAGGTGTCTGTACATAAAACCGCTTTGCAGAAATTTCAGAAATTTCCTTTTGTGAATGATGGTATATGCGCACGTATTGGTGAAAGAGAGCATAACTTTTGGCAATAGGGAGAAGGATAAAGCTCAACTGCATCACTTAATGTAACACAGAAACTTGTGTTTGACTGCAAAGGGCCGCCGATGGAAAACGATAAAAAGCAAAGCCATGAGGGAAGTGTTTTGAGTCAAGAGAATCAATGAATGGAGGAAATATTGTGAAGAAGTATTAAACAAATGAACAAACAAAAGCTTCAGGAAAGAAGAATCTGCTCAGCTTTTGATTAAATACCCGACCTGGCTAGACAGCACTCAATAAACATGTAACAACAACCAAAGCTGCAATGGCAGAGAGACAGATGACAAGACATGTTGATTCTTTTCCAGCTGTAGTGTCTAAGATCCATGAAGCAAAGAATGATAAGCTGAGTCTAATTCATGTATCTGTAGACTTTTTCCTTCTTAAATGTTCCAGTGTGAGTAGCTAATTGGCAGCCACCTATTAATTGTCTAGTTGAAGCCGAAGGGCCAGCTGGCACAATGTCACATTCCTCTCTCTCAGGATTCATAGATGAATTCTGGGTAAGGTGCAAACAGTGTTTTACAGCAGCAATTAGTTTATTCCTGGGGCAAAGTACAAATAGAACTGGGCATGTATGTGCAGCAAAAGCTTGTTTCCCCGTTCCACTGTGGCTGAGGAAATGACAACCCGTTGGCAGTGGGCCACAAAAATAAAAAATATCAGCTGGCAAACTGGATTATTCTTTTCCCACATGGATAATGGTATGTTGGATGACAAGGAAATATGTTACTGACTACTAAAGTCATCTATTTCTTGATCATTATTTAACTCACCTGTTACAAACTGGTTCATAAATAAAAGTAAGGCAACTCTGTCATTGTAGAGAAGGTATTTGGATGACCTGAACACACCAGATTATCCAGAATGATCATAGTGGTAATACAAAACTGATTTAAACTAACTAATTTCTCGAAGATTTTATGAAATGTCAGATTTGTATTAAAAATCTCTGTGAATATTTCTCAAGTACTGTGTTTTTATTATTGGCTGGAAATGTTTCAACTTCTGCCTTCTTAGGAACTTTTCAACAATAATTAATTTATTTTCACTTTCTTCCTGTTCAGTACAGTTCTGCCCAACAGAGGGAGCATCAAATAACTTAAAGAAAAATTAATTAATTCCATCAGTATAGAAGAAATAGATCATTAAAATTTAAGACTATGTTTAATGTCTGTATTGGAAATACCCTATCTAGATATACCTCTGATATGTAATTTTGTCCCAGAGTGAAAATATTTTATTTTATTTTATAGAGAATTTGAAAAATGTGCCGTTTTCTTTTCTCCTTCATTAGGTCTTCTTAAAAGAGATCTCATGGTTGTCAAGCTCAGACTTTATGTAAATTCAGCTGTGAATAGGTCAACTATGTTTCTCCGATATAGACGTTTTACTGCATTTTAATATTGATCAAAAATATAACTAATTTAATCTGGCCTGATGACATTAAAAGAATGTCAAATAGACACACCCAATTTTTAGGCTTCGAGTATTTCATGCTAGTATTTATTTGAGATTGTGTTACTGGCAACCCTAAAAGGTCCGTGTACTTTTTCTGTTACATGTTGCATTTAAAATAGAAGTAAAGTATTATATATGAGTGTATATATATAGGATTTTCTTTAGTATGGATATTACAGACGTAATGAATAGCATTTTGAGGAAAATTAATCTTGGTTAGTATTAAAGATGACATATTGTCAGAGAAGGTATTGTGCACAGAATGAAGAAAAGCAGAAAGTCTTTGGAAAAACAACATTAATGAGAACCCCTCAAGGATCTTATTCAGTTCTACCAAACTTCTCCTAAGAGAAATGATGCTTTCTTTGCATTTTAAAACAATTTTCTAATGTATGACAATAGTTTATCTCAAACATGCAATACTCCATATTTTATGTCCAGCATTTATACATACAGCCCTCAAGAGTTAGAAATTAATTAGTTAACACAAAGTTTTACATTAATAAACCCAGGTCTTCCACTGGTTAGCACATAATTGTTTATTTTAGCTGACACTGTTACCTGAGTCTCTTTACATTATCCAGTAACTAAAAATGTCTAGATTGTGTAAAACAGGATGCATCCCTTGAAAAGCCAGCATTTTATAGCTGTGTGATTACAGTAATTTAAACTGTATTGAAAACTTCTAGCAAGAGGTCTCAGTGGTCTGGTAGACCTGACTCATTGATTAAATATACTACTAAGTATATATGAAACATAAAAAAGCACAAATGGAACCTGTACCTCCTGAAAATATCAGGTTTTCTAATTTTTGAGCAATTCATTCCTTTCCCTAAATGTATCTGAAGAGTTATAACAGTATCAGTTTTAGATGTCTTCACTAATTAAATTAATTAGACTGGTTTGTTCACTTGTCTTTCTTTATTTTTTTTTTTTTTTTTTTTTTTTTTTATTATTGGGGTTTGTTTTGTTTTAAAGCTAAAATATTATTGCTCTGATATTGTTTATATTAGATCCTGTGTGGAATGTGCTAATTCAGCATTTAAAGCAATCAGATTTAATTCAAACAAATTATAAATTGCAACCAGGATATTGCTGTTACTAGCACACTAAATCTTGCCCTAGAAGTAATTCTGTGATTTGGCACGGTATATATGTAGTGATATACTCAGGATTTTTTTGTTTGTTTGTTTTAATTTATTACACAGAAAAATATATATGTTGGCTTGCTGATCACATCTGTTTGCAAAATAAAAAAATAATTTAAAAAATCTATTAACTACAGATTTCTAACTTGAATATATGCTTATTCAATGGTTGTTCTGTGATCACAAGATTTACTCCATATTATTGCTCAGCTATTATGCACTGTCTCCATTGCCCTGGCACAAGGCACGTCACAGAAGTCCCTTCTAAAACAGGGCTCAACTGGTAACACACAAGGTTCCTAAACAGCTATTGTGCTTCCTAAGACATAATAAATATAATGAAACCCAATTATATCAGCTAAACCATTTTTACAAGATGCCTCTGGGCCCATAGTGCGTAATAAAAAAACGTGTGTCAAGCACAGAGTGCGCTCCTTTACCTTTGTTCTTTAAATCCATATCTTTAGAAACACAAGGCCTAGTGCTGCTCTGCTTAATTCCCATGTATTCCAACAATTCAGCTTGTTTTTGCAATAACATGTTGGTATTTTAGCTGTTAATATAAAAAATTACATAACACAGCTACACAGAAATTGCTAATAGAAAGCTTATCTCCGCCTTCACAGGTAAAATATTTGGTGTTAAGACATAAATAGACTGAGATCATTCAGGTTCAAAATGGTACTGAGTGTATCTGCTGGAAGGAATAAATCAGGAGCAGCTGAAAAAAACAGATGTAAAGCAATGAGGGCAAACAAAAATGTCCTTTTTATTATTATTGTTTTGTTGGTCTATTATAACAACATGTTTTCATTAGGAAGCTCCATTATTGTTGAATAGTAATCTACGTATCGTTCAATCAAAAATTTTAACTGCCAGTGAAAAGTGCAGAAAAAGCCTTGGGACTGTTGTTATAATGGATGGAAAAAGGGAGAAAAAATATCCAGAAGACACAGTGTCAGAACAAGATATCTCAGAATATATTTAGAGTGATTTTCAGATACATTCTCCCTCTTTTAACTTCCAAGATAGAATGATTATTGCCTTCCTCTGTCTGTATTTTTATGAGACAACAGAAAAACGGCAACTCTACTTTTGGAAAGCCCAAGAGGACTGATTGACAGTGGCATCTTATGGTAAGTAAGGAGCAACCTACTGAAAAAAGCAGGTTCTTAGGATTGCAAGACTGAGCACAGGAGTTGGGCACGAGTAGCAAATAGAAATAAAATGATGGTGCTTTGAATCAATGAAAATTGTCTGCAGTGTGCATGATCTACTTACAGACTGATGTTCAAAAGAATAAAAGCAGTGCAAGTATTCATGGTGATGTGGTTGGGTTTTGGTGGGGTTTTTTGTTTTGTTTTGGGGTTTTGGGTTGAGGGTTTTTGGAAGGATGGTTTGTTTGTTTGTTTGTTTGTTTTGGCTATCTTAAAATTTGTTAGTTATTCCAGGGGGAACATCACTCTGAGGTTCTTTCACAGTTAATCTTTAAGTTTGCAGTTTGTAACTGAGAGTGATTCCCTTTTGACTCAGACAACTTTAAAATAAGTAAATATGCTAAAAAATTTCTCTCCAAATCTATACTGTTTACTACTCCTGTTATTCTCTTTGTCTTAAGAATATCATAATATGGATAGACAAAATAAGATAGAAATTTCTTTTTGATGAGCAACAGATTCACTATCCCCAGAATAAAACTCTGACCAAAACCAAGGAGTCAAATTTGTACTCTTCAATTTCATTTTTATTAACTATATAAAATTGTTTTTGTTTGCCAATGCGTTATGTTCCAATAAGGCTGCATCAGGTGTTAACACCAGCAACCCATTTCATTCAAGAAATATGTTCTTTTAAACTAAAATCTAATGATATGGAGTCACTTCAGATAATCTACAGCTATATAGAGATTTATCACAAAGAGGTTTATCACAAAGTTTCTGTTGTCTGTTCCCAATGCCATGGGCAAACACAGAAGAAGAAGATGGATATGTTGTATGTCTGGCAATTTGGGGTACCCTGGTTTGTTTGTTTATTTATTTGTTTTCTACCTTTCTAACCATCTCCTCCACAGCAGTGTTGGCTTTCCCAATTTCTGACTTTCACGCTTCTTTCCAAATCTGATTTTGATTTGCTTCAAGGCTCAGATGAATTGTTCATGTCCTCAGTAACAAACGCTGATTTGAGATAGGTGTGCATCGATTGTCTCTCCTTAAGTACCTATAAAATGAAAATACTTACTAACCAAACAGTGGTATCTTGCTTCTGTGACAGTAGGTGCCTCCTAAATCCTGAATATCACCTGCTGATACCTTTGGCATTTTAAAAAGAAAATTACAGACTAGTAGATCATTCTAGAAAAGCTTAAAGCTAATATAACCAACTGTCTACAGTTACCCTTAAGTTGAAATAACTGAATAAATGGGAAAGGGCAAGGGCGAGGGGGAAGGCAGGGGAAAGGGAGAGGGAAGGGGAAAGGGAAAGGCAAACACAAAGGGAAAAACAGCCTTTTGTGAAATAATGCATGGCCTTCCAAGAGATACAAGACATTAAAGACTCAGTGTCTCTATCAGTTCATTTACTTAGACCAGACTGAGAGACTAACGAAACCAAAGCAATGAAGGAGACTCAGCAGATGAAGTCCTGTGTTCTTCATCACGGTTTCTTTCACCTGAAAATATAGTTGAGAGGCAGGATTTCATTTCTGCAGAGCTGAAGGAGTGGAGTGCTCTGTGTTGTCCTGGACATAAGGGAGCAAGCAGCAGACTTCTGGATTCAGCAGATGCAAATGTCGTGGGAGATATTTGACTCATGCAGTAAGATCTCGGGGCACGGTAGGAGAATTTGCCTATACAAAAAGGAGATGAAGCATTAACTTATAGCTGAGGAAGCTTATGCATAGAATTCTGTAAGTGTTAGAAGCATTGTCAGTGTAGACTGTACTATTTAAAGTCATGCTTTAACATTAGGGTTTCCTGTACTTGTAAAAACTCATTATGTTTTTTTGTTTTTTTTTGTAAACCCGTATGGTACTGCTTTGTCTCAGTACATTGCAAATGGTTATTCAGAAAAATAGAAGAAATTGTGAAGAAAAAAGATAAAAATTCAGGCAAAAAAATAAGTATTTTGAATGGATGTAATCACGAAATTAGGCCCTGTTTTGAAATAGCTGAAAAAAATCAGCAGGAATTTTCATGTATTCCTGTTCAAGAATTCACCACTGAATACACCTGAGGATGCAGTAAGTCCATATACAGGAGGTAATTAATATTTGTGCTTAAGCAAATTGATTATGTGGTTGGGTGATTGCTTTGAAGCTGTCAATTAACTCTGTAAATAACATTTAAGTGCGGGCAGGGACACATCAACAGCAGGATTTGGTCTCTCACTGTAGCTGAGGATACTGTGGTTTTAAGGATCGTTGGTTTTACTACATCTAAAGCCTCTACCATTTATAGTTGCCTGTAGTGCCTACCAGCTTGATGGAACACTACTAATGTCACAGAAATAATCCACAGCCAAAATCTCAGATCAAAATAGATGGAAGATTTGGCTTTGTTAGGTTATTTATCATTGATTGGGATTTTCAGACTCACATTTTAACTTAATGTCTAGATATTTCTTGACATCATTTATTGGGCTGTCATTCTGACAAATATTCATCCCAGGAGGAAGACACTAATTGAAAAAATCCTTCAAAATCATGTATTTAAAAAGATTAAAAGTGTTAACTGATGAAATATATGACAAAACACTAGCAGTATGTTTGCCATAACCAGTTACAATTTCTTTTCCACAGTCAGCTACATCTGAGCTAAGATATTTTATAGAAAATAGTATCTGATTACAGTATGTTTATAGCAATGCATTTTAATACATCATCATTTAACTTTTTCCCTTTTACAGCTTTATACTCTGGACATAAAGCTTCCTTCATAATGCTCAGCAGGTATCAAAAAATATATACCATAAATATTCTGAGCCATCAAGCTAGAATGGCTGTGCAATGAGATAAGAGTTTGTTTTTTTTAAAAAAATGTGCTATTGTCATAAAAGCAGATGAATGCTGAGGCTGGGGGAATTTTCTTGAGGATTTTTTTCAGAATAAGTGAAGAGCAGGCACAGAACAGGATAAGTAATTCAACAGTCTATGATTAACAGCATTTGAGGATGGCTAACCTATGAACATAATTGTTTGCAAAAAAATTGAAAGTATTACAATTCTTTATATTTTTAAATTCCTCCAGATTTCTGTGGACATCTGTTTAATATCATTTATGCTAAGCATGCAGAAAGCTATCTGTCAATGACATGACCTAATTGCCTCTTCAAGGTACTTCTCTCTCCTTCTTTTTCCTTTGATGATCGGAAGTAAAAATTTCATTCCATTTAATCTTAATCATTTCAAGAGTGCACCAGGAGCTGAGATGTATTGTAAAGACGTTTCAGACGGTATTGGTAGATAAATGACATTCAGTAGCCTAAAGGCTACTTAACTGACACATGTTAAAAGTGATAAAGAAAGAAAAAAAGAAAACAAAACAAAATGAAATTAGAGAGGAAGTAGAACTGGAAAAACTGAAATTAGAAGAAAACTATTTTGTTTGCATCAACTGCGTAAGGAAAAGACACAACTGATTCATTTTCAATTTGCAAAAGGATTTTTGTCAGACTTACCTGTAAATGAATTATTTACTTATAACCACCCACTTTCATGACCCCAGGCAGTAAAACTATAAATATATATTTGTTTTATTTATTGATATATATGCATACATATTCCCATTTCAAATGTAGGAGGGAGACAAACTGAGAAATCAGAGCTGTGCCTGTCTGCACATGTTTATTCAGCAGCCAGACTGTAGTCCATAGCTTAGAAATTGTATTTAACAGCACCAAATTAAAGACCAGCCCTCGCCCTGCATTTCTGTTTCCAAAACCACATAATGCATTGAACCTCAGCATTCAGGATGGGCAAGACTTTTCATCTAAGAGTTGTTGGTTTCAGTGCAAAATACAGATTTGTGAACAGAAACCTTTCAGAAGCACCTGCTGGATTTACAACTAGCCTGTAGGAAAGATTTCTCAGATATCAAAAGGTTAGGTAGTGCCAGTAAATAAAAGCATGTAATAATGGAAAATCTGTGTTGAGGGTACTTTCTGGAGTACTTATTACTCAAGTGGTACATTACTACTGACAGATTTCTCATTTTTAAATTTGCATTGGAAATTTTCCCAAAATTTTCAGTATCTTTCTAAACCTGGAACATAATTTCACTATTAAAAGTATTCAGCATAACATGTGCTTGGAGACATGCTTTCCTCTGGGCAATGTTAGTAAGGCATGGCCATTACTTGGTCCATATGCAGAATAGAATGATTTCTCCACTGATATAAAGTGGATAAAATTAAAACATCTTATAACTTTTTTAAAAGTCTGTATGACCTGGAGGGTAAGGAAGGGAGGTCAACCAGAAAGTCTTCTGCCTTCTTGCTAGAGCTAGTACCTTTTCTTCCTCCCAGGTAGCAATTTGAATTGCTTTAATCTTGGGCATATAACCATAGCTTTAGTTCACTGAAAGATGTTTGCAATAAGGCAACACCATGTGGGAAATACTGTATGAAAAACGTTACCTTCCACTTGGGATTCATGCTGGCTTGTCCAGTCTTTGGAATCAAAAGTTGTCTCCTTCTCCACCTGGCCTCAGTTACACTGCATTGACTCCAGACTACATTGGTGAACCTAAGATCCAAAGCAAAATGAGAAAAAAAACTCAAAGAAACAAAACAAGCCAAAGCAAAGTGGATGTTCCATCCATTATTATGCTTGGACATTTCTCATATTAAACAAACAGTACTCTTAAAGGGTAATATATAAAATGATAGAATGTTAAGGGCTGGGAGGAATATTAAAGACTGTTTAGTCCCAACCTCCCTGCCATGGGCAGGGACACATCCTGCTAGACCAGGCTGCTCAAGGCCTTGACCAACCTGGCACTGAACACTGCCAGGGTTGGGGCATCCACAGCCTCCCTGGACAACCTTTCCAGTGTCTCACCACCCTGACAGTAAAGAATTTCTTCCTAATCTTTGGTCTAAATTTCCCCTCTTTCAATTTGCACCCAGTACTCCTTGTCCCCCTTCAGATGCTGGAATGTTGCCACGAGGTCTCCACGCAATATCTGTAATATAGGCACACATGATACATCCATTGGTTTCATTTAAATTATATAGCTTGGTATTTAAGGAGGTGAAATTTGATGCAGCAACTGACAGAATTGTTGAGATTTCAACATTTACTATGTGCAAACTGAAGGGCAATGTTATTTGACATTATAGATATTATAGAATCAAATTACAGCACCTCACTTCTTTATAACAGTAGGTAGGTTAATAGGGATACAAGTAAAATCATTCTCAAACACTTTTTTCTGTTTTAAAGGTATAGGTTTGGCCCAGTCCTTAAACTGTAAATGAGACTGGGACAAATTTACACCTTTAAAACAGCTAAAAAAACCCCTAAAAATTGTGGATTATTTTACTCATATTCTAGCCTCATATTTATAACCCAAAATATCTGTTATACTGGCTGAGTAAGGAATGGATTTTACTTTTATTGAGAGCCCTAATAAAGGCAGTCTAAGAAAAAAAAAACAGATTCCATAATGAAATTTACATTTTAATGAAACTGTGAACACATTATTTTTTCCTATCATTAATAACCTTCCTTTTAATGAATTACAAACCAAGGTCATGCAACAGGAAACCTCTTCACAAATCATTTCCTTCTGCTTGCTTTGCAGAAATAAAACCAAAGTAAATATGCAACTTTTTTCTTCATATGCATTTTTCATTAACCTAAGTTTTTAGTTACAGACCATTCTGGTCTTAATCCTTGCAAAACTGTTATAGAAGAAAATTAAAATCAGCAAAAAGACCGTCATAAATATCCACTTTAAGGTTCTCCTTTACTTCTTGGCCTCCTGTTCCTACCAGACTCAAGCGTTTTTAAAGCAACCCTAATTTCTGCAGACTCTTATGCAGCCCTCCTAGGCTGGTTTTTTTTTCCTTTTTTTCTCCATTTCTTAAGAAAAAATTCTATTTTGATTTACCTTTTCTTGAAAGACAGCAGTATCAAGTCCCTTAGGATTTGCAAAGAGAGATTTAGGAAATGACCCACAGTTGCAGAGATGGAGCAAGCAGAGCTTGAAGAGATGTCACAAAAATTAAATTAGTAGAAAACTATCAGTGAAAGAAATTTAGAAACGTTTCTGCTTTCAAATGTATAGTTTCATGATTGCTTATATATATATGTTAATGTACATGGTTAATAGAACCACTCCTTTGGAAAGTGTGTATTGTTTTTTAGGATTCACTACTTGTAAGGGGAAGATCTGTAATTCCCAGTAATGTCATACACTAATACTAAAGTGCAGCTTGAGTTAATGTGTCACAGCAGAACTTAAACCAATTGTTTCCTAATAAACAACAGATAAAAATCTATGCAGTTGTTTTGTTACACCTCTAGTACATTTATAAATTTTAGTCACTAACTGGTGACAGATGAGTTAATTCTGGAGAGTGTCTTTATGCTGTTTTTATCCTCCCAGTAAAAATCTCTCTCTTTTGATTTGATTAAAGTCAGTTCTGCAAAGAAACTTGTTTTTTCATACCCACAAAGCTGACATGGCAGAATCAAAAAACACTCAGGTGTTGCAATGTCATCTTCCAGGAAGGCACCGAGTGAACCACTGATTAACATCCCCTTTATTTTCAGACCAGCTAATTTGTGTATACTAGTGATACGACTTTAGGTTGTAAAGCTAATAATAAAGTTAATTTTCTTTATAGCAGCTTGGATTTTTGAGTGAAACAATGTTTATTACATAGATATTGAGTTACAGCTGAATAGTGCATTTTATTTACTACTTTTCCAATACACTCAAAAATATTTCAGACCTAAAAAATGGATGTATTGTAAGGTATACCACTGTAGAGCTAGTTAAAACACTAAGAAGCTTATATCTATCAGGTCAGTGATTTCCATCACTTCTTCCAATATTTAACAACGAACTTGCTAATTCTTGAGTCCATTGTTGGTTTTTTTTTTCAAATTCAATTTATTTTTTTTTCCACTACTTTTTCCAACAGAAATACTGAAACAGAAACTCATTCCATGCAAGGAACCTGTGAAATATTTTGAGGAGTCTGTTTTTCAATACATAAGAATAATCGTTTAAAATTACAGATCTTTGAGGAATAGTGAGTAGTGCAATTTTTACTATAGTCATAAGCAGGAAAAAAAAATCCAATATTAACAAAAATACATTTCTGACTGATTATTATTTCTTAGCACATTTCAAGTAAGTGACAACTGGTCACCTTGATATCAATAGAAAGGAAAGCATTCACCCGCTTCTCTCATTAAGCTTAGCAGAACCTGAAAAGCTTTCAAATGTGCATGTAAATTTAGATGAATGCATTTTGCAGACAGATATTCCCCAAACCCCCTGCCAACTTAGACAACTCTGAGATTTGATGTTTTCATGACATATTTTGAAAATAAAGTATCCATGGTCACATGAAGTCTCCTGCTCTCGTCACTTAAACAACAGCAGAACTGTGTATTTGGAAAAACTAAGATTAAAGTTAAATATCAAAATGGGATTGGGTGGAAAACTGCTGTCTGACAACTCCAAAAGAAACTTTAGGAGGAAGGACCTGAGTGTAAGTTTTCATTGTATTTATTTGGACAAAATCTGATTTTAGTGACCTCATTTGTTCCTGATGCATGACAATAGTTACATTTTATGGCTTTCATTTAAGGCCTTAGGAAAATGTTTGAATTTCACATTTCCTGTGCAAATTGCAGTGAATACATTTTACTGAATTGCAAAAGAAAGACTTGAGGTCGATCACTGCCCTTTGGTTGACTTTGACATCTTTCAAAACTATTAGACATCTAATTAATGTATTCAAGTATAATGGATTTGCGCTTTCTACTTTTAGCCCATAATGGTGGAATTTCTGCTAAACCTGCTTATCATTCCTTCTTGTATGAGACACTTTTGATTAACCTTAAAACAACGGCTGTAATTTCTTGCACTTTTTAACTTTTCCCTTCAGAAGTTCAAGTTCTTTTCAAATAAATCTGATGTCATGAAGATATTTTAATGCAGAGAATTTATTTCATATTAGAAAGCAATCAAAGTAAACTTCAGAGTATTTTTATATAAAATAATTATGTTTTTCTTCTGATCATGATGGCCCTTTATAATTCTAGGTCATCTGCCAAAATGTTATCAGTTGCCAGAATGAAATTTATTCTGTGGGTGCAATATATAGAACTAGTTACATAAATCCTCGTGGCTTTGTTCCTTACATATAAAATAAAAATATACCATATAGATTTGTCAAACCCAAATAATGCCAATTTATTTTAGCTGAGAACTTGAACATAGAAGATAATCCTTTTTGTGCTGTTTGCCTGTCCATTTTTAAGTGATGCTCTTTAATAATGTGTTCCTTTAAAATTCTGTAGACATATTCTGCAGGCCCACATATATTACCAGCATTTGGTTGGAATATGAGAGCAGACTACTCTGTATGAACAATTTAATTTCACTCAATGTATACTGCTGTACCATACTTTATCATCAAAGAGTTTATATTGTGACATATCTTGTTCAGAAAAATTTGAAGGGAACTAGTTACTTTTTATGCCACTGCCTTTGCTATTTCATTAAATTTCTCTTCAGAGAAATATGCATATACATATATACACAATCATTAATATCTTCATTGTTCTCACTTGTCTACTCTCTCATGGAAATACCTTTTCAGCTTCCTCTTCATCTTTACATCTGTTTTGTTATTTACCTGTGGACTTATAACTTTTCAAGCTTCCAGTAGATATCCTGAGAGATTTCCCAGTAATTTGTTTTTCTTCCCCATCACTATCTTTATCAGAGGAACTTACAGTATTTCGTTGCTGGAATCTTAAAAGAAACATTGGCAAAGCTGTTTAAGTAAAGGAAAGAAAAAGAATGCTGTCTATAAGATTTCCTTCATATTTTTCATTACAACTCCTGGAATCTTTGTGTAATTGTATATATTGGTTTACTGTGAATTTTTCCATACCTGTTATGTAATGATTAAACTTAAAAATTCAAAGTACAAAATGCATATTTTTCTGGGAAGTATTTTTGGTAGAATTTGTAGGCTAATTGAGATTAAATATAGCTTGAAAAGTGATCTTACTGGAAATCCAATCTTTTCAGTTCAGACCTAAACATTTTCTTAATATATATATATCTTTTATCTTAATTACACAACAAATTCTTTATGCTCTCAAGCTGTGAAATAATGAAAATTAATTTGACTCATCATTATAAAGCTTTTTTCATGCTTAGGCACCTATCCCATATTTTGTGAATTCTATATTTTTGATTCACTGTGCAAGGTCCTTGTTTGGATTTTTTCAGTACAGGTATCAGCAAGAGTATAAGGTACATAACATGATGAATCTGCAAAAGTGGAAAGGTTTCATTGTGCAAAATAAACATTCTATTTATGAATCTGAACTGCCAGACTAGAGGTAGATGCATTAGAAGGATCAGTTCTGTCCACATTGCAGCTAATGAGACCAGCAGTGAGAATGTGTTTGTTTTTCTCCAAACAGTTAACGAAAGTGAACAGAGAAGTGTGAGTTGTTAACTTGCAATATCTGTCATGCAAAAAGTACATTTCCCCAAGTTACAGCTGTTTGTTTCCACTGCAGTCAGAATCACATTCTCTGTTTGCGTACATATTTACACTTCTAAATCTGCATTCAACTTGATGTCAGAGTTCTGAGGTGCAATAGGACTAATAGTGTTTGGAACAAAATGAACAAGGGAAGCTTACAGCTAAATCAAGGAATTTAAAGAAACCAGCCAAGTAAAGTAAAGAAACAGTGAAGAGAGGAACTGAATCAGCCAAGCAGGCAATGCCAGGCTGATCCATAACCAGGGGGATTGTCTTAAGGAAGTTCATAAGAGGGTCACTTAGAACTGTGGGGGCTCCAGGCAGAAATGACCACCAAAGACCTTAGGTGAAACCCCTCAGAGACCTTAGAAGGATGTACATGCACTAATTAGTGCTGGGAAATGTCACAAATATGTGACAGGAATGCAGGCAATGAAAATGTAAAATGCAAATGCATCCACTGTAGTGAAGATACCTCAGTGAGCGACGTGGCAGAGTGATCCTCTTTTAAAAAGCCAGGCTCTGTTGTTTTGTTTGTTTGTTTTTTTAACTGCTCTAGTCATTCTGTGAGAAACATAACTTTCCTGTATGGAATAAAATGTCAATTTTTTGAAGATATGGCTGTCATGAATCCACCTGACTGACAATTCCTAACAGGGTTTATGTCAGTTACAGTAGCAAGACTGAAAGCTTGTATTATTTGTAATCAAGCAGAATACTATTTGTCTTAGAAAGATGCACACCAGTAACAAAGATAATAACAGACACAAGTCACTTTCTGGCCCACTGGTAGGGATGCTATTCCATTGTTTAACCACACTCCTTTCCACAATTAAAAGGTTGTACCCCAGAGGGCTCTCAGATAAAGATAGTCCATACTTCCAGAAATGTAGACAATCATTGAGTAATCACAAGGAGAAAAACGAACAAAACCACAAACAAACAAAACCACAAGAGGAAGGTTGGGACATTTTTTAATGTGTTTTGCCTCCCAGTATTATTGGATGAAGCAATTTAATTTTGCTATTGCTCTCTATTAAAGAGAGGTGTCTGACGCTAGACTTAAAAAAAAAAAAAAAAAAAAAAAAGAAAAGAAAAAAAAGAAAAGGAAAAGGAAGAAAAGTATCTAAGTTTATGGTGTTTTGAGTCACTTCATCTCTCATTTGATCTACCACCTGTAGTGCTGACCTTAAGTTGTTTTGATTACTCAGAGCCTGCCATCTGGCAGTCATACTCTTTGTCTGTTGACAAGCATTATCAGCTTCTCCCCTAGTGCTGGCTGGAATACCTGATATGTCAGAGAGTTTTAACAACTTCAGCAGGCTTTGGGATGAGGACCAAAACAGAGCAAAAGCACTGAATTGTCTAAAAGATTCAGGTGCCTCGTTTGCATTCAGCAGCAGACAACTGTGTTGAATCACTTCTATTTCCAAAAGACCAGCCCTCTTCTCTATGATCACTAAAGAAAAAAAGTATTTTGCTAGGTTAGCATAGATAGCTGTGAGTATAAGGACAAAGCAAAGTAGCTAAGAAGTCATCCTGAATTCATTTGGAACCTAATCCAATAATTTCTTAGCCATCAATTGAGCGCTTCTTGGAAAATCTATAGAAGAGCATAAATCTTGAGAAATATAAATACTGTTGTTATTGATCACATTAGTGATGAGTCCTGCTATGGTAATGCCATGTTGTTTACAAAACTTATAAGTACCTAATCCCATGTAAATTTGAAGTGGCCAACTGTGCCCTTGTGGCCAAAAACACTAATGATGTCCTGGGGTGCATTGGGAAGAGCTTTACCTGCTGGTCCAGGGACGTGTTCCTGTCCCTCTACTGAATCTGAAAAATCAGCCCAAAAGACTGCTCTGAGACATTTTTTTATCTTTAAGCAGCAAGGTATTTGTTTATTCAACGTTGGGAGCAAGCCAGCTCGTGCTGGACAAACTTGCTCTACTTGAAAGTGCAAAACTAAGCCATTTTATACACTTTAGATCCATGGTTACATCATTTATTATACATATTAATAAGCAGGCTGGTCTCTGGGCAGAGTCTTTCCAGACAGGCCCAGTCTTCTACTGTGGGGTCTTCTCCTCAAGCCTTCATCCCTCTGGTGGTCGCCATGGACGTCTTCCTCAATTTGACCTCTTCAATCAGGTGACCTGAATTCTTCAAGCTTGCAAAATCCTGGCTCTGGGCCTTCTAGATCTTATTCAAAGGTCTGGTTTACCTAATTTATTACTGTGTGTGTACTACTCCTATTCTTTCTATAATAAGGCCTTTGGTGCAGTGATCAGAACAGAACATGATGTGAACCAGTGCTCCTAAAATGTTCTTCCAGCAACACAGGTATTGGGGTTTGTTAGCAGGCCAAGATATCTCAGTTAACTCTTTTAGGCCTGGCTCCTGTTTCATTACTCTGTCCTGGTGAGGCCACATCTGAAACTGTGTGTCCAGTTCTGGGCTCCTCAGTGCAGGAGAAATGTGAAGATCCTGGAGGGGGTCCAGGGGACAGCAACAAAGATATTTAAGGGACTGGACCATCTCTCGTACAAGGAAAGGCTGAGAGAGTTGGACCTCTTCAGCCTCAAGAAGAGACAACTGAGCAGGGACCTCATCAATGTGTACAAGGATCCAAAGGGAGAGTGCCAAGACAATGGAACCAGGCTCTTTTCAGTGGTGTTGGCAATAAGAAGAGAGGCAAAAGGCAGAAGTCAATGCACAGGAACTTCCATCTGAATATGAGGAAGAACTCCTTCACTGTGAGGGTGACTGAACAAATTGCATGTAGAGGTTGTGGAGTCTCCCTCTCTGGAGATGTTCAAGAACCATCTGTATGCAACCCTGTGCAATATGTTCTAGGATGACCCTGCTTGATAAGCAGGGAGACAAGTTGGCCACTGGGGGTCCTTTGCAGCCTTAACTATTCTTTGGTTCTGTGAACACTTCTGAAGCTTCTCTTAAGTAGAAAAGTGGACAGCATTATAACAATACCTGTTTCTGTTGAAATTTCAAGAAAAATTATTACCCTCCAAGTGTTATTTTGGTACCTCAGTACACTAACATTTTCAGTGATAAACATTTTGTCTAAGGTAAACCTGAGGTACAGGCAAATCTGTGAATTGCATCTCCTACTCATGACATCTTCAGCTTCTAAATTAAATCATTAATTTGTACTTAGGTGATTTCAAGGGGAAGCAATTATATGTCTATCTACAATAAACACCTCAGAAATATCTTCTAAGAAAGGATGCAGTCTATTTAATTCATAGCAGGTACATATACTTGCACACAATACACACATATATAGACATCTGTCTCAGATTTCATTTTTTCACACGATTCATAAAATATGAGAGAATCTTGATTGCCTTGCAAAAATTTATTTTAATTGTCTTCATTTAAGCCTGAAAAATATCTCTACCTAAGTAAGATAAGATAAGATTTCCTCTCACTGGCCTCTTCTCCAGGCTGACACACTATAGCTTTTGTGATATATTATATTTTTTGTGTCTTGAAATGTCTTAATCAAAAAAAACCATCAATAATTACTTTTCAGGTAATAAAATTCCACTTCCAACTAATGACTGCATAAATAAAGTCTTTTAGAAGACTGGCATTGTGTCCTAACTGTATTCTAGTACCTCATGTCACTACTAAATTATTTTGAAGATACACACATATAGTAAACTGCTTGTTCTTCATTTTCCACTAAACCTTTTTAAACTCCTCAACACTTTGGTGAAAAGAGGGAAGTTAAATTAATTCAGGTAAAACCCAGCATCTCACTACCAACACTGAGAAACTGGAGTTTCTTTTGTGGACCATTCAAAATGCTGTTAAATTTGATTACTTGTAATTTCACTTTCTTAATAGAAATATATTTATTATTTTTCACTCATTACAAGTTTAAGATATTTTTATGTCCTTTTTTTAATGTGACTGGAATAATGTTATAACTGTGGAACAACTTTCAGGTTACATAGTGGGGGTTTTTTCAGATTTCCTTTGAGCCTCTGTATCTCAAAAAGTACTTTAGCCACGTGTTTTTATTGAAATTAAATCAGTATCTTATGAAATTCAGAGTTGGATTGCTTTCAGATATCGTTCAGTTCTGCAATTAGCTGTCTTGTGCTGCATTCCCCATTTATGGAGGTGTGGAAAAAGGCAAGGTAATTCTGAAAGCTAAACTTTCTGACACAGGTCTAAATTGCAAAAAGAACAATGCAGTTCTTGTAACACAAGAATAACAATTTTAGCCATTTCAGGCCATTGAGTAGTGAAATAGCACCAACTTTATAAGAATTTTATCAGATCTATGTGAAAATGAATCCTATGCAGATAAAAATATTAATGTTTTAGTTCAATTCTCTGACATTCCACAAAGGGGCAAAATTAACAAAACCAAAATTAACAGAGACAAAATTACCAGGAAAAATTCTCAGAAAAACTTACTTGGGAAAGGGAACAGAAAATTCCACAAAAGAGTTTTCAGCTTATAGTCCTATTACTATGCTTTTTAAATTAGGGATTAACTTCAGTCTATTCACAGTCATCATTTGACTGAGATCATTTGTGACCTACATTTGCTCCAGTCTTTGTACTGAGGTAGATAAAAAAAACCATTTCTGTGCATCATTTTTTGGAAAACTAGTATTGTATAACATCAAGCCCATAGGGCTGAAGTACATTTGCCTTTTTGCTTCAGCTGGTTTTAAAGTAAATATTAAGAGTGTTTGCAGGACTTACATCCCAGAATTGGGCTCATACAGGTGTAGGAAAAACAACCCAACAGCAAATTCAGGGAAGCCACCAAAATTTTAGACAATTTTTTTTAGAGAATTTTCAGGTCTTTAAGTTGTCCTTTCAGTCTTACATCATGTATACAAAATTTGGTACTTAAACCCACAAATTCCTGCAAACTGTATACTGGTAGTTATTAAGTTACCTGCTAATAAGCAATAGAAAGAATTTGTGTTCTGCAGGATATCCCTAATATAGTACTTTTTCTGGGCGTAAAGGCATTGACTGTTCCAAGTTGGCTCCCTGGTTTTAGCTTTCTCATGGAGTTAAGAAGCTTTTGCCAATTTTTCCTCTATAAAGAGGAGAAACTCTAGGAACTGCAGCCTTTGTGATTTAATAGTTCAAGTTTAGAGTACACAGGTATGATGTATTAATCTGAGATTCCATTTTCTTCTCTCACTTTACTTCTGTTATTCTCTCCTGAGTACACATCCTACCTCACAGGCTAAAGGGAATGCTGGATAAATAAATCTATCCTCTTCTATCTGTAGGAGCTTCACTTTACATCAAATAATTTAATGCTAATTGGAAGAAGGAGAAAAACATGCATGAGCATGATTTTTCCAACAGCTAAATCTTTGATTTGGGAGAAGTAGCACTCATCTCTGTGCTGACATACTTAAATAAAATACCTCAAGGTTCTTTAGAGCAAGCCTTTGACTGTAAATCTCTCCTCTATCAGCTTACATTCTAAGTCAGAAAACTAATTGGTTTTGCTTATTTTCTTGATCTAAATACTCAAAATTTATATGCATAGTAAGACACCACAAATTTAGCTGTGCTTGACTTAATTATTTTCAAGGATAAAATACTGAAAGCAACAAAACTAAAACATGGCACTGGCTAAGTGGGGGTCCACAACTTATTTTTCAGAAAAAGAGAAAAACAGGTTAAAGTGTTATTTTTATCTCAGTTACATTTGCACAGGTAAACCTATAAATAAGGAAGCTCAAACTTGGAACTCAGGTTTTTAAAACTTTTTATAGTACACACATTAATTTTCTCCCTGTGCTGGGTCTGGGTCTGGAAAAAGGGGAATGAAGAAACATCATTACACTTTTGATTGCCTGATGCAATACTGTTCAGTGTGTTGTCCTTTATTCTTCCAAAACCAGCACAGGTCTTGTGGAGACTGTGATTTCTCACACAGTAACTATCCTTGAGGATGACACCAGGGAGGATTCATTATGTATGCCTGTGGAGTTCTCTGGAGTGCTTCCAAGGGAAGACTTGGAGAAGTAACTTTGTCACTCCATTGAGAGAAGTCATGATCCAAGATAATTTATGTTCATCGTTCCACAAGGAAGTGCCCTTTCTTTTTCTCTTTCCTTATTGGAAGAGAACTCTAAGGATACTTAGAAGGGCATTGCTATATATATATATATATATATATATATATATATATATATATGTATGTATGTATGTATATATTTAGTTCAAAACTTTGGATGTGTAATTAGGCTTAGCTCCTGAACAGCACAGTTATCTTTGAGGAACAAGTGCTCTACTGGCAGACAGAAGAAGATTTGGTTGAGAGTTGGTTAGGTCCTAGAATCTAAAAAACCCACAGAGGCTGAAGGATCAAAGTAAGAAACATGTTTAAACTTAGAGAAAGTAATATACATAAATGCAGTAATAATCAGGAAAAAGGACCTCCAGGTGCACTGCTGATCAGTTAGAAAGTTAATTTTCCTGTTATATATAAGGGTCCTTCATTCTGGTTCAATGCAATATTTGATTGCCTGTTTCCTTTCATGTTAATGCCACAATTCTTCCATCATATGAATGCTTCCAAGAACATTCTGGGGTTTCACCTAACCCCGTGATTTAATTAGCATTTATTTTGACTTTTCTGGGTAATGGATCAAACCCTTAGTCAGAGATCTGTGTATGACTCTATGAACCAGTGTTGAGAAAATCTACTCTGCATCTATGTCTTACATCAGCTATACAAAGAAAATTATCTGAGTCAAGTAGTCTATATGTGACAAGACAGTAAAAGGACAAGCTAATTCATACCTCTAAGTCATAAAATAATAAAAATCAGATCTCTAAACCTTTATCATTTTTGTATGAGAAAAAAAAACAGAGCTAAAATTCAAAGGATAACTAGCAAGGTTCAACTATAGTCACTGAAGCTATAATAAAAAACATTTAAATAGGCATGTGAGAGAAACACATGGATGTAATAGATATGATGGGCATAGGTAATTATGTATGTAATTAAGTAGACACTTGTCTAGCTCATCTATAAAGCCCTTTAATGATTGTGGCATTAGAAACTTTCTAGCTTCCATTTTGTCCAAGGAAAAGGTGAGGCAAGTTTTACAACAGAAGAGAAAATGATAGTTCCATTAGGAAACAAAATACACAAATTCAAATTATTCCCCTGTAATGCAGACCATTGGAAAATTTGCATATAACTATATAACTCTTTCTTTAGGAAAGTTCGGCTTCTTTTAATTCTTTTTTTCCCCCTTTATATTTCTCTCTGAGAGGTCTCACCATTTATATACGTACAACTTTCCTGAATGTAATTGATCACTTGTTTTCAGAGTTCATGACTTTTTTCTTCTTAGGTATCAAAAACTGGGATGTATTATGGACACCGTTGACTGTACTGTCTTTTTATCAGTCATTTGAGCCATTTCCTCGTGGCTGGATTTGATTCTGGCCACAATCAAACCAAGAAAAGCATTCACTTTACTTGGTATATCCATTTTTGCAAGAAAAAAAGAAGTCACCAATACCTTAGTAACCATCAGACTGTTCACTATTTTCTAACAATCTGCAAGCTAACAGATTTCCTTTATTGTCCATAAATTTGTTTTATGTCATTCTGCTGGTTAGTCCTAAAATAATTCCTTCACAGTGATGTTTGATAATAGTTTTTCCCTCACATTCTTTAATCTTTTTCTCTTTATAAACTGAACATTAAAGGAAATATTCGAATTACTGGTATTATTTTTGTCAAAGGTTGAACCAGCATGTTTTACAGTACTGTATCATCAGAAATTTTGATAAAGTAGTATTAAAAAGATGTAACAGGTTATTTTCCATAAGTAAATGTTTATAATCTGTATTAAAATTATGTTGCATAATGCTTATGAATTCAAGACTTTATTTCCCCCTAAACAATGTTTTTTGTGCCTTAAGAACTTCAGTGGACTAAACCAAAATCTCATGTGATTTCGTACACAAGTCAGAATTGATTTTTAAAGTGGTTTATTGCTACTGTTAGACAATATTTTATAATCTCTTAAGTAATTGCATGCATTACACAGACTGCTTTTCAGATCTTCTTGAGAAATTATCTGATAAAATAATTACATGGATTTGAGGTAGGGGCTTCAAACATTGTTGACAAAGCTGGTTTTGGGTATATTTATGCAGTCCCAAAAGATTCTAATATACAGTAAGCATCAAGTTTCTTCAGAAAGGGTAATATCATTATTTATTCTCAATTATAACCGACTACATTCTTGAAAATTGTGTTTTAAGTCTGAAATGAAAAGCAAAAATGAATTGAATAATTTCTGAGTTTGCCTATTTCCAGTCACCAGCTTATGGTGGCTTCAATACTTAAAGTTATCTCCTCCCTGTAGAGACCCTCAGCACTTTTTACTCAAGACATATAAGGATAGGACTTACTATTTTCCACCACTTTTGCAGCCCACCAAATTCTCTGTGGCCAGATATAGTGTTTATTGTCTTCAATATGCTGAATTGAGTGAACTTCACCCAGGAAGAAATTCTAATATTTGTTAGAAACTTATCTCACCGTTGAAATTTTCTGTAGTATGCTTAAAGGGTGAGAAGATAAATCAGAGATCTTGATTTTTAATGAACTTTCAGCACAATTAAAGAAGTGAAGCATTCAGAAATTCAGAAATTGCCTGGAAAGACAGCCAGCACTGGTCAGTATAGCAGCAGGGTAAATTAATTTCTTACAAGCTATGTGTCTGAAGTAGAAAAATGTTTTTCTCCAAGCAGTATAAAACTGCTTGGTGACATGGTAGCTGCAATCCACTCTAACTTTCGTACTTCCTTTTGCAAAAGTGTTTTGGCTCTTGGAGAGTAATTCCTGTATAATACTGTCACTGTTGAATTCAACTCTGTTTGGGTTTTTTTCAGTGTCCCTTTTGAGGGCACTTGGTCTTTAGAGAACCTGCAAAATCTACATATCTACATAGAAAATGTCTATAATTTTTCCAGCTAGAGTTAAGTCAGTCTTAAGCAAAGAAAGGGGCAAGAAGGAGCTATTAAGATATGGGAAGGCTCAGCTTAAGTAATGGTGAGAAAAGCAAGCAAAAATATGGCTTCAGTGAGGATGAAAAACAGAGCTCTTGGAATCGGACACTGCTGAAGAAACATATTTAAGGATTTTTGAGCATGAAAACTGCCTTTTTCCTTTTATTTCTACTCTATTCATAAATTTCTCTGCATTTTTCTTTTCTGAGCATAGAATAGTTTCCCTGAAGAATACGCCTGATTCATACAGAAAGTATTTCTCCTCCGAGGTGAACAAACCTGTAATGCTCCAAATATCAGGTTTCTACAGCATCCACAGTACTAATTTTTGATTCATTTTCCCATGTACTGGAGTTCTAACTAGATAACACAGAACCTTTTAGTTTGTCTGTTGGGTCCTTTTGCTTTTTTTTCTGCATTTTTTTTCTCTTTTTCTGCATTTGGGTTTTATTTGTTTGAGAATTTTTTTGCATTTTCAGGGGTTACAAACAGCTGACTGAAGAGAATCAGAGCCAGAATCTACAAGCAAATGAAGGACCCAGACCCACCATCTTGCAGCCAGTACTCCATTACAGAAAGACTTAATCTTTGAGTTTAATACTTTCTGCTAAAGTGTAGGAAAACTATTGATTGTTGAAAGTAAGTATAGTTAAACATTTAGAAATATTCTTTTGAATTCATTATTATCCCGGTACAGTACCCAAAGCTTTGGTAAAACTCTCTGTTGAGAGATGTATGGCTATTTTTTTCCTCTTTCTTTTTTGATTTGCTTTCAATCAGGCATTGTGGCTGGACCTCTACTGCATGCTATTAAAATGCTTCATTTCCCAGCAAACAGAAAACTTTTGCCACACTCAGGAAAGGCACATTTGCCTGCTGTGAGCAGAAAAAACAGCAAGCATTTCACTTTTGGCACATGCTTAACAATAATATTCTTGCTGTCAGTTGAGTTCATAGTTGGCAGGTGCCTCCATAACAAGAACAAATAAAACTTCTCCCACAGCTGACACCTTCAGAGTCAGCACGTCTAAATAAGACAGGAGCTATCAATGTACAGAATTGCCAGAGGTCTCCCATGACAGCATTACTGGCTACAAAAATGAGGGGAGAGAACTTGATGTCATCTACCTTGACTTTGGCAAGGCTTTTGACTCTTGTCTCCCCTGACGTCCTCATAGGTGAGCTCAGGAAGTGTGGGCTGGAGGAGTGGCAGTGAAGGAGGCTGGGAACTGGCTGAACAGCAGATCCCCCAGTGTCGTGATCAGTGGCACAGATTCCAGTTCGAGTCTTCCGTCAGTTGTTTGTAACCCGTGAAAAAGCAAAAAAAATTCTCACACCAAAAAAAAACCCGAATGCAGAAAAAGAGAAAAAAAACAAATGCAGAAAAAAAAGAAAAACCCCAACAGACAAACTAAAAGTTCTGTGTTATCTAGCTAGAACTCCAGTACATGGGAAAATGAATTAAAAATTAGTACTGGGCAACAGGTACAAATTGAAACGGGAAGTTCCACCTCTGGATCAGGAAAAAATTGATTCCTTTGAATGAAGGAGAGCACTGGAAGGCTCCCCAGAGGGGTTGTGGAGGTTTCTTGTCTGAAGATATCCAAACCTCACCTGGATGTGGTCCTGTGCAACCTGCTGTAGGTGAACCTCCTTTAGCAGGAGGGTTGGACTGGATTATTTGCAAAAGTCCCTTTCAGCCCCCAAAATTATGTGATTCTATAAAATCCACCTTACCACAGCACAGAGAAACTTTTACTGCATTTTTTTCCTGCTTTGCTACTCCTGAAAATAAAATCAGGAAAAAAAAGGAAAAAAAAAAACAGGAAAAAATCACCGAAGTTTTAAAATATTATCAATTTATTCTAAGGGTGGGTTTTTTTTCGTCTACAGGAGTTAAAATCACTTTTAAATCTCCAAGATTTGGGATTTCAAACAAAACAGTGTTCAAAAATTTTCTTTCTTTTTTCTTTTTTTTTTTTTTTGGTATATAATAACAGTCACTGTAGCAAAATTAGGAGAGATTACAGCACTGTAAAATATACTGGAGCAACACATTTTACACGAGTTATTTACAACACCATGTTGGAAAGGCCAGGTTTCAAAGATGTACAGGCTTCCCAATATGCTCTGAGCAACTGAAGCGTGCTATTAAATTTTTTATATTTTATACTTAGAGGCTTCATGATGTTTTTTGTTTCTTTCCATATGGATTATGCAGTGTAGGAATATCCACTAATTCTTGGCAAAACCATTTAAACAGCTGAAAAGTATTAGGTTTTTTCAAAATATTTCATAATGCAAACCTGTACACTAGAATTAGGTGCAAAATTTCCAACAATGGAAGCCCCTCCAACTGCTCAAAACAAAAGGAAGACAAATGATTATGACTCACATAAAACTATGAAAAAGTGCAACTTTTATGGATGTTCTCCCGAAGGAATAGAACATGCTTTTTGGAAACAGCCTTTTATTCAAAAAAAAACCCTGCTCCCACAGCTTCCTGACAAAATAGAAAGCTTGTCAAGAAGAGAAATGCAAAACTGAACAATTAGTGTTTGTATGTTTGTATCTAATACATTAGTTACTCTTAATTTTGCATTATCTGACTAGTACTGTGACAAGACTTGAAATCTTTATCTGGCTGAAGCAGAAGTGAAGAACATTGAAATATTTTTTCAGATGATCACTCATCATATACCAGAACAAATTTGTGAATCATCATGTACAAAATATATCAATGATATATGTGAAATATGCATCTGAATGATTTTGCAACGTGTATGAGCAACTCTGTTTCTTTTACTATTTAAAATTAACATACCCCTCTTCTATAAAGAAAAATATTAATACATGAAAGATGATTTATTTTTTTTTGCTGCTAAATATGAAAAAAAAGATTATGTTTGGCATTGTCATTCTAATGAAAATGAGTTACTTAAATGTAGACTAGAGACTATCAAATGCTAGAGACTATCAAAAACTGTGTCTTTGCTTTTAAGCATGATTTTTTTCATGTAAGGCACACACATTATTTAAGATCCCATTAGTATTAAGAATATTATTAATTTTTAATGGATGATAAAATTCCTCTTGAATTGCTTTAGTGGAAAATGTAACCTAAAGCAACATTAGTATATATTTCCAAACATCAACGTGAGTATTTTTTTCACCTCCAATACGTACATTATTTGAGAAAATTCTTTCATGTGTAGTTAACTGTCTTGGTTCAATCAATTAATTAGTACATAATATAAAATATTTTTCAGGCAAACCTTTAGGCTCATTCTCTTTTGGGAGAGTCACTTTTGTCTTTTGGGTAACTCAGTCAAGTAATATTTTTCTCAGCTTTCTTTAACCCTGGACTCCAAATGAATTAACATCTTGTTTTGGAAGTCTAGACAGACTTTGCTAGAGGTTAAGGCCATAAATTCCTCTAAGACAGTTTATATACAAAAACCTTCAAAACATGCTTCATAAAATACAGTTTATATCAAAAATTGCTGTTAAATTGTTTCTGTGCATATATTGATTTAATTACATTTTGTATAGGTTTTATGTGCTGACATATAAAAATTTGTGCCATATATTACCAAAGAGAAAAGTTATTAATCAGAAATGTGATCCTGTGTTTTCATTAAACTCTGTGAAATATAAATTACATTTTTACTTTGTATTTTAAATGATTATTTGAAATAGAAACTAGTAACAAATTTTATTTTAAATAATCTGTTCAAATACAACAAAACCCACATGTTACTATCTAGACCAATACATTTAAGATGCTACCATGTTGTAACTACCTATCTTAACAATAGGTGATATTTTTGTAATACACAATTTCTGTTGTACAGGGACAGATTGGTTACAAGGAAAGTCACCACCATGAATATTATGGGAATCATGTCCAGCACAAAATTCAATTGTTGGAAGGTAAATAGGAAATTAAGAAAATGAATCTTCCCTGTCTCAATATGTGTCTTTATTCTTTAACATAAATTGGCCTTCTCTGAAATGTTTTAGTTGTGCTTTAGACACAACCTAATATCAATATTTGTGAAGGTTTGTGTAGGGCACTATAAAGACATTAAATGAATTCCTGCAGACTAATACTTTCAATAAAATAATGAATGGAAGACATATTCAATAAAATAATGTAAAACTTTTAAAGTATTTATTGGTTTACTTCTAATAAATAATGGAAGTCACGCATGGTCATACCTTGTATGATAAAACAACTGGCATTGTGGACAAGAAGACATCAGTGAATATCATTTATGTTTACTGCAGCTTTTAACTCAATATCTATGAGCAACCCTGTAACCGAACATAAGCAATAAGATATCAGTGTGTGAACTACAAAGAGGGATGAAAAATGGGATGAGTAACGGGCTGAAAAGGTCATTATGAATAGTTCAAAGTCCAGTTGACATATCAATCCATGCCTCTCATACCAATACAGGGACATATAGTTCAAATCTTAGAATCACAGAATAGTTTGGGTTGGAAGGGACCTTAAAAGGTGACCTGGTTCCAACTGCCCTGCCACGGCCACGGCCACCTCCCACTAGATCAGGGTGCTCAGAGGCCCATGCCCACCAACCTGGCCCTGACGCTTCCAGCAGTGGGACATCCACAACTTCTCTGATCACCTGTTCCAGGGCCTCACCACCCTCACAAGTAAAGAATTTCTTCCTGACTTCTAGTCTAAACCCACCCTCTTTCAGTTTGAAGTTATTCTCCACTGTCCTACCCCTACAGTTCCTGATGAACCATCCCCTTTCAGATATTGAAACACGATGAGGTCTTCACACAACCTTCTCTTCTCCAAGATGAACAGCCCGAATGTCTCAGCCTGCCTTCACAGGGGAGGTGCTCTAGTCCTCTTATTAACTTTGTGGCCTCCTCGGGACTTGTTCCAACAGGACAACATATTTCTTGTGCTGGGGACCTCTGACCTGTGTGCAGTACTTCAGGTGGGGTCTCACAGGAGCAGAGTAGAAGGGGAGAATCACCTTCCTTGACCTGCTGGTCACACCTCTTTTGATGCAGTCCAGGATGCAGTTGGATTTCTGGGCTGTGAGTGCACACTCTGGCTCATGTTGGTTTTTTCATTACCATCACCCCCAAGTCCTTCTCCTCAGGGCTGCTCTCGGTCCGTTTTCCTCCCATCCTGTACTTGGACTGCCCTGACCCAGGTGTAAAACCTTGCTCTTTGTTTTGTTGAACTTCATGTAATGAGTATGATATAGTTACAACATATTCCCACAAATTCTCAGAATCACATACATTAACTTGAAACACTTAATTTAGACCATGCAAATTTCACCCAGTAATGAGATTTCATTTATTGTAAATTAGAGACTACACCTGATCAATCAAACTATTGATTTTATTTTTTTTTTAATAGAGAACAAGAAAGGAAGACAAAAAAAGGAGAAAGGAAAAGCAAGTAAAACAGAAAGGGGATGAGGAGAGGGAAAGGAGAGGGTGGGTGAGGAGGAACACAGCCAGAGGGACAGCCAGTGAGGCTGACATGCAGAGAGACAGGGACAGACAGAAAATTGAGACAGAAAAAGATGACAGAGAAAGAAAGGGCTGAAGCAACAAAAAGCTACTGATTTAAAACCCACAGAATACTCCTAGCTATCACAGCTGACACAAGGTTCCAATAATCAAAAGTTGTATTTATGTTCTATGTTCACAGTGTAAATTAATTGAAGTAGCTTCGCAAAATAGTTGTTGCAATACAAAGTTGTTCACCAATCAGTAGTCCTGGGAAGGAGGGAATCAAAATCCTCTGATTTTTATTTCCTTTAAGGACATTTCATTTCAGCACCATTCCCTGTAGCTTCTTCCAACAGCTGTCACCTGTACTTTATTGCCATAGGGATCTTCACATTTAGGTGGGAGATGAATTTAATAAAAAGAGGGAATGTAATTAGTGCAGTTTTACAAGTGACTGTATGACGGGTCATTAAAAAGTACTCAAATGCTAGAACACGTTTTGGATTTTCTTGCATCCTTTTTTCCAATTTGTGAAGTACATTATTTGCTTTGAAATGCTGCTGAAATGAAAAATTTTGTTGGTGGACTAGTTTCTATATAGGCTGAACCATAGTTCAGTGACAACACTTCCTTATGTCAGTTTAGAACATCCAGCTCAAGTAAAAGTTGGTCCATGATAACAAAATCTGGTGTATTCATGGTCATTCTGCCTAGACAATATCAAGACTAAAGGCCATTTTTGGTTTTTTTTTTATTTATTTATTTTTATTTTTGGCATAGTATTTTCTTGTTTTCCTAAGGCAGCAGTGCAGGTAAATCAGCAGAAAGGCTGGCTCTCTGATATCACACTGCTATAAGAAGTAAGACTACAGTTAATTACCACATCTGGGAAAAAAAAAAGACACAAAAAATCTGTTATGATCTTCCATTTTCAGGAAAAACATGCACTTTTTTTTCTCGGCCCTGTTTCTGTGTCATCCTCACGACACAGATGTCACCAATTTTGAAAAACTAATCAGATTGCAGAACTCTGCAGAGCACCAATCATCAAGGCAAAGTAGCTAAAAACACAATCAGAGCACTTAAATAATTAGAAGAGAGGTATTCTCAGTCTGAGGATGGTAGATTGTCATATTGCTGTAATCTAATCAGAAGAGAGAGAATCAGCACTACATCCTGACATATATGTTTTCAAACATACATAAATGTTGTAAAAAAGGTTGTCATGGGACTAAATTTACTTATATGCTTCACTGTTCACAGGATAAGGCCAGAATTATGACACAACTAAAGTAATAAACAGAGACAGGAATTTTAGGGAAAAATGTAGTAAACTTTTATTTCACATACGAAGAGCTCACATGACATAATAGAAGTGAATATTCCAACAAGCACATAATGCAGCATCCATCCTTTAATTGGGAGTTTGAATAATGTAAAAGTCTGATGGAGCAAAGACTAATGAGCTTTAAAAGCAAGAGGGAAAAAAAAAAATCCCTCGACCTCTGGGACATCACACTGTTATGACTTCAGATTTTTAGATACTTTATCAATTAGTCATAATAGCACCAATGAGCCAAATAGGAATTATTAAAATTCTTAAGAAGACTTAAATTTCAAACAACATTTGTGTGAGTTCCTTGCTCTCTGTAAAAGTGTAGGAGTCTCACACTCCACAATTACTTCAAACAGGTACTGCGGACTTGAAAGAAAAATGGTTCTGGTGTGTGACACCAAGTACTCAGGCACATCAAATGTAATGTAATAAAACATTTCTATTGCTAATCTCAGACCTTTGCTATTGAAAACTCCTTCCCGCTTCACAACTAAATTGATGTTTTCACTTATGCTTAATCTAAAGAGTAGAACTAGTGAAAGAGTCTCTCTCCCATGCCAAAGACAGTTGGTCTAAGCTGCATGACAACTCAGATGGAACTAGACACATATAGCAAAAAAGTAGTGGCAGTACTGCCATAAGCACATGATTAAGGTAGAAACAACAATAATACCTGATTTTCTGAAGGAATGCAGAATATCTCATTCCCCAAATTGATAGCAATCTTAGGATGAACAAAAATTCTGAACATAAGGAATAGTCCTTAGCACTTTTTTGGATTCATTATGTGGTGCTTTCCTTGCTGATTTTATAATGAATCTGATCCAGTTTCTTTCCCCTGATATCACCTCAGAGGGGAAATTTCTATAATCTCCATGAGAGCTGTCCCTGGCCAAGGGTAAGTATTAAGACTGCATATATTATGATGTAAACCAACATCAGTGCTTTACTGCTTTGCCCTTCTTTCTTTTATTAATTTCTATCTTAAGATCCATTTTTCCAAGGTGTCTCCTAGCCTGATTACCTTTCCCATGTCTCTAGTAAAGCCTTACAAGAATTATTTTCTTGTCTCTCTATGTAATAATTCACATTCTTTATCATGATGAAGGCTTATTCCAATTTCCACTCCTTTTTCCATCATGAGCTGGAGTCTGTGGCACAATAACCAGTCATCTGGAAGAAAATCTGTATTTTGGTGTTCAGTTCACCCCACAGAATGGTCAGTTTAAGATGGGCAGTTTTCAAAACCATTATGCTCTCAGTGTAGGAACTTATAAAATGAAATTGCCTGAAATATAGCAAATAGTTTTCAGATCTCTCTCTACCTGCACTTTCTTTTGTAATCCTAATTTTAAGGATATTATTGAAAGCTTAAATTCACATGCCTTTCTGGTTCCGTATTTTATCTGGGGGAGAAGCTAATGGGCATTATTCTGTTTGGAGGGTGTGAAAACCTCTAAAAGCTTTTGTACCACTATACTGGTTATGTCAACTAAGCACTTGTTAAACTTCATGAACTCTTGGCTTTTTGTTGGTTGGTCAACTTTATTTTTGTTTCTAAGTATGTTAAATATTGCTAGTTCATAAAAAATTTAAATGGTTTTATTTCTTGCTTTAATCCTTCCAACAACATCATTAAAAAACCCCTTTTATAATATTATCTTTTTTCTTTACTAATCTTAATCTTAAATTTCCCAAAGCCTCCCAGTCTTACTAATTAATATATAATATATTTTATATTATATATATAATTATATATATTTATTATTATATATTATTATATTATTTTTGTATTATATGTAATCATATATTATTATAATATATGTTATAATTATATATAATTATATTATAGTATATTTTATATTTTAGATAATATATATTTTATATAATATATAGTATCATTAATATAACTCAAATATACTGTAAAAACATAATGAAACCCTTTCCCTTATGAAGTTTTCTATATCACAGAATCACAGAATTACAGAATCACAGAATATGCTGAGCTGGAAGAAACCCATGAGGATTATTGAGTAAGGTCTGAGGCATCCTCAGAATACCTTGTTTGTCATTACAATAATTTTTCTTCACTGCCTTTAATTTCTGAATTTTTCATCAAACTGAGAGGTGTTTGTCAGCATTACCTAAAAAAGTGTTTCATTATGTTTTTTTACGGTATATTTGAGTTATATTAATTATATTATATATATGAAATGAGTTCTCTTAGGCAGCACTGAAACAGAGAGCCTGTAGGGTAACCAGAGTCAAAGACATAAAGAGGCATCCAACAACCTGCAGAGTGAGTTCAATCAAGCAAGTCAAACTTCTCACACAGCACAAAGACAGAAATCACAGTGTGTCAAAAATAAATTGTTGAGTGGGGTCAAGGGACTAAAAAGGGAAATACTAACTGAGAAGTGATCGGCATCGTGTAAGAGTTTTCAAACTAATAACAACTAAATTTTAAGTGTATGATTATAGGCCAAGAAAGATTTAGCTAGAAACCATAGTTTATGAGCGAGGCAAAATGACTGAATCACACACTTTTTTTTCCTGCCACTTTTTCATGGATTTTTTTGCATTAATTTTATTAGCCTTTAAGTGAAAGTACTGGTTGTTCTTTGCTGAGTCTATACCAGTGCACATTATATCTACCAAACAGATTTATCTAGCCACTAACATGGTTTACATACCCATATTTATAAATGTAAGTCTGTATACTTGTGTCTGGATAACTTCATATTAGTATATCCAACTAAAGGGAAGGAGGATGAAGTAGAACATGCCACAGTAATAGAATACCATTTGAACAGCCATAAAAAAAAAGCTTTCAAGACTGAATTGTACTGCCCTACATTGAAAATACATGAAATAATCTTCTGTTTACAATTTTTTTTTCAAACAGTTGGTAACACCTGAGAGTTTGGTAAATCTATTTGACATTTTGCTTTTTCCACCTTAAGGAAAATGTAAAGTGAGCTATTTTCTTTCCCAAATTTGTATTACTCTCCTATGATAAAAATGCAAATTTAAGGGAATATTCAATAATATAGATATTAGTGATTTTTTCATCAAATAAGTATTAATATGGAATGTTTCTATAAATTTGCAATTTTTTCAGAGGTATTGGCTTAAAATTTAAGGGGCCAACATGGTAAAATGTACACAGGGTGAGATGAAAAAGATAATCTGAGGAAATTTCCACATGGTTTTGTACCGGAAGAAGAAAAGGCAAAACATGAATAATCTCCAATCCATTTCTTATTTAAAACAATTTCTTTTCCACAGCCAGCCTATGTTTCCCTCTCATAAAAGACTGTGGCTGGCTCTTATCTGAGGTCATCCTTTTCAGAATATGTTCACAGACTAATTCCAAGCTGATGTAGAGGTTAAAAGTGTCTTTACTTCCTTATAAACACATGCATGTTTAGTTGATATTTAATGAAGATGACAGGGTATTATTTTTTCCCCTGTCTCACTTTCAGAAAAAAATAACTTTTCACGTTGTTCTCAGAAATACCTCATTAATTTGAAATAGAACTGTAATAATTTATCAATTAAGTAAACAACCCACAGTGTAAATATTCAGGAATATTTTTCCTCAGCATTACTGAATAAGTCACCTAGTATTTTACAGGTCAGAGTATATGCAATTTGAAGTTCATTTCCTGAAACATGAAGTTCAAGTTAACATTTCATATAGTTCAAGGATGATTCCCCAAATCTTCAAGTGATGTTTGCTTGTTGGTCAAAGATTTGATCTGCAAGTAAAATACTATAGGAAAGGTGGCTGCAATTGTAGCTTTCCTTTTAATATTCAGCTTCCAGCAGAGATCATTATGATAAGTTTTTATCAATGTTGGCATATTGAGAGATCATAACTGAAAAAGATCAGTACTTACGTCACATTGGCCTGATGTTGGTCTTAACTGCAATTCTTGTATGTAAAAAGTTAAATAATTGGCAAATACACACAGAGATACAAAAAAAAACCAAAAAGAAGAAATAGCCCTTTGTGTTCAAGAGAAAGACTAATACAAAATGTCATTTTGTTGGCATAGTCTTTTGAAGACTCATAGTTTAAACAGCTTTCCCTCATCATGTATTTTTAAAAAATGTGTGAGAATGCAACATCAGAAAATCCTGGTATGGGTGTTAAGCCTTTGAGAGAATACAAAATAACAGGGATGTGTTAATTTTATTTTCATGTTTACCACAGAGAATAGTAATATTTCCACTGACTAGAAGTCTCCAGGTCTTGCCTCATCCCGTAAAATAAGTGAGAACCCTGTCTTGAATGACAGTAGGTTATAGCTGTCTAATCTTTCATGTGGTTTTCAAAGAAGTTGCTATTTAAAGGAAAAATTGGAAAAAAAAAAAAAAAGAAATCTGTCAGGGAAAAAAGCACTTCTCATTCTTATAGGATTGGCTATCTTATAAGATTGGTTTTAAAGTATACCTGCATTTACAAAATGTGGGATGGAGAGAGAAAAATGTGAATTTAATTCCTCCAAAGTACATCCTACCAAGCTGTAGCGGTTTGGATCTTGTTTTCCCCCAGAGGCTAAGAAAAGTGATAGACCCCAAGGGGTGGAAACCCCTGGATGTTTTGAAGTTTTGCCCAATGGGCGCTCCTGCAAAATGTAAACATTCCACAAGCACCAGAAGAGACGAGTTGTAGTTTTGGTTGTTGTGGGAGAGGTGGCCATGTTGTAGAGCCACGAGGAAGGGGCTCAGAGCCCCATAGGGGGGTTTTGGCCCCCAGCCCCAGCGGGGGCCTTTGGGGACCTGGAACAGCATAAAGCTGGGCTAGGTGCCTGTAGGTGAGAGCTGAGCCACTGTGAGTGAGCAGAGACAGCAGCGGCAGAAGCAGCGTCCAGAGACTGTGGCAGAGAGCCAGGACAGATAAGAACTGAACCAAACAGCAAACGGCATGCACTGCAGAGAGAGAGAGAGAGAGAGACGGCAGCTGAGAGACAGAGTTCTTGGGGGTAAGAACTGTACCAGACCTCCTCCCCCCAAACTCCCTTGGAGACCCCTCCTAGAGAGAGGAGGAGTACATGGACTCCTATTTTGGAGAGCAGTTTTGGACATGCAGCACTGGAGAGAGAGAGGAGCTGAGAAGCTCAAAAGACGTCCCGGAGCTGGACCGGGACGGCCAGATGGAATGCGGGGGGGGTTGGCCTTGGCCCCCCCGTTGCTGCTGACAAGCCTGGCAGCCTGAGACAGAGCACAGGAGCTCTGGTAGAACTCTTGAGGCAAAGACTTTCAACTGAATGCTGCCCAAGATGTTCTGACTCAGGGGTGAATCCCTGAGGAAGGGATTTTCATGAAGATGCCCCTGCACTTTGTGATATACCTGTGGTGACGCGAGTCTTGTCCCTGCTGGCAGTCCACAGGTGAGGCCTTTGCTTGGAGTCAAAGGAGAGCCAAGAGGGGTGAAAGGAGACCCCCTTGTGTGTATTGAGAAGAAATCCATCTACAACAATCCAGTTACTGCTGCATGCATGTGGAGAGGACAGATGACTGCTGCCTTAGAAGATACTCCTGCTTTGAGACTGGAAGGGATCTGTCCTTCTTTCCCTTCTGGACTTGTATTTGGAGGGGAGAAGAGATCTGATCCATTGTAAATACTTATGTCATGGTAAAGATAGTTGTGATTGTGTGTATAATGTATTATAATACTTATTTGTATAGTCATTGTAATATATTCCCTTTCCCCCACTTTGAGTCTGGCGTGTTTTGTCTGGAAAAACACATTTCACATTAGGTTGAGATGGGGGAGGGGGCTAGGACTAGGGAATTAGGATTTTGGAGAGTCTCAAACCATGACACAAGCACACCCAACAAAATAGAAGAAGAGGGCAGAAGCTGTTGGAAAGAAGCAGGGAAACTTACTGGACCATGTAAAAACATACATAGTAGGATGTACATAGTAGTAGAAGGTCTCACTGAAATAGTTTTGTATAAATATTTTTGTTTTAAATGGTTCCAGTTCTGGATTATGCTCCTATCACTATTAGCGAGGCTCCATGAAGTGCTAAATAGCCATTTGTTCTGGCCGAGAAAATAGTTTAATGTTTTCCCATTTGATATATATGGTCCTGAGCTGGCATCCAGGTGGCAAATTGGCAGTCAGGTTTACACGGGATTTTAGGACAAAATCCCATTTGAAAACAAAGGGATCGGACACTCATCCTGATGTTCCCAGTACTTATTTTTCTTGCTCAGTTAATATCTTGATCACTAGTAAACCAACACCAAAAGAAACCTTCACATCAGGAGATATGAGGAAGAATCAAAAGGGCAATTAAGTGCCCTCAAACTATTGCATAGTCTAGAATTTGATTTCCAATCCAAAATCAACCTTTTGATTCTTATTTTTACAACAGATTTTGTCCTTTACTTTGAAATATATATGCATATGATTTTGGTAGGGCTGTTTTTTCTCATCCCTAATTTAAGAGAATCACAAAGTCTGCGAAATTATATTATTTTAAGGGAATCAAAGTAAATGGTCCATCCATTTCTTTCAGAATTAATATAGATTAAATTTTTTTTTCAAAATGTTTAAATTATAAAATACAAGAAGGTTAATGGTGCCTCAGCTTTTGAAAACTCTTTAAGCCATTATGGTGATTAGCCAGAGTTGAAACTTCTATAAAGGGTTTTTGAGTATTCATCCCAAATAGAGCTGGAGAAGTCTAAAGTTGGAAGATTTTATGCTTAGGAATATGTTTTGGAAAGACATTTTGGTGCTGAAGTGTGTCCAGAGAAGGGCAAGGATGCTGGGGAAGGGTGCAGAGCACTGGTCTTGTAAAGAATGGCTGTAGTGAGGTGGGAGTCAGTCTCTTCTCCCAAGTACCAAGTGATGGAAGCAGAGGAACTGTACTGAAGTTGCTCCAGAGGAGGTTTAGATTGGATACCAGGAAGA
Organism: Lepidothrix coronata; assembly: GCF_001604755.1. NCBI lineage: Eukaryota > Metazoa > Chordata > Aves > Passeriformes > Pipridae > Lepidothrix > Lepidothrix coronata. The sequence continues at coordinate 1,826,957 of NW_016690269.1, read as the reverse complement.
ATTTCTTCATGGAAAGGGTAATAAAGCACTGGATGGAACAGGTTGCCCAGGGAAGTTGTGGACCCTCAAAAAGCAGCAAAAAGCACAGTACAAAATACACATAAATACACATCTCTAAGGAAAGGGATAATAAAAGTTGCAGCATATGCCTTGAACTACTGCTAGGTGGTGAAACCTGTTGCAGAAAACACCAGAGGTGTTTTTGAGGCACAAACCTCAAAAAGGAACAAAAAGTTTCAATTCTGGCACTGGAGAGGTGGGATTGGAACTGATACTTTCAAGGCAAAGGTTCCCTTGCCCTATCTTATGCAAGACATGCTTAGCTGCACAAGGGCAGAAAGTGGGGTCACAAATAGGACACTTGATTTTGGGGGGTACAATCCCCAGAGCAGACCCCGGGCAACCACCAAATTAAGACGCGGTTGTCTTGCAATGGCAAGACCATGCCCGCCCTCGCCTCCCACAGAATCAGCTGGGTTGGAAAGGACCTCCGAGATCATCAAGTCCAACCCTTGATCCAACCCCACTGTGGTTCCCAGACCATGGCACTGATGCCACATCCAGTCTCATCTTAAAAACCTTAAAAACCACTTCCCTGGGCAGCCCATTCCAGTGCCTGATCACCCTCTCTGGAAAGGAATTCTTTCTGATATTTAACCTAAACCTCCCCTGGCACAGCTCAAGACCCTGCCCTCTTGTCTTGCTGATGGTTGCCTGGGAAAAGAGACCAACCCCCCCCTGGCTCCCCCCTCCTGTCAGGGAGTTGCAGAGAGTGAGGAGGTCTCCCCTGAGCCTCCTCTCTCCAGGCTGAGCCCCCCCAGCTCCCTCAGCCTCTCCTCACAGCACTTGTGCTCCAGTCCCTTCCCCAGCCTTGTTGCTCTCCTCTGGACCTGCTCCAGCCCCTCCATGTCCTTCCTGAGCTGAGGGCCCAGAACTGGACACAGCACTCCAGGGGTGGCCTCCCCAGCGCTGAGTCCAGGGCAAGAATCACTTCCTTGGACCTGTTGGCCACACTGTTCCTGATCCAGGCCAGGATCCATTGGCCTTCTTGTCCCCCTGGGCACACTCTGGCTCCTGTTCAGCTCCCTGTCCATCCCCACTCCCAGCTCCCTTCCTGCCTGGCTGCTCTCCAGCCACTCTGTCCCAGCCCGTGGGGCTGCAGGGGGTTGTTGTGGCCAAAGGGCAGGACCCGGCACTTGTCTAAAGAGGGACTGTGTAAAAATGATTCAAGGGGTGAAATAGGTGGGACCCCACCACCACGAAACAACCCAGGGCACTGAAGGACCAAAGGGACGCCACTGGATCCACAGTGGTGACCGTCTTCTATTGGGTTCCAAAATATGATATCTGCAGAAAGAAATTGGAATAGTCTCTGCAGAAGTCTGGAACAGAAGTTGGAAAAACCCCTTTTCCCTGACCCCATCCCTGTGGACTCTTCTTACCTTCTTCAGCAGGATGTAAAGAAACTTCCTACATGATGTTATCACGTCTTGCCAGAGTCAGAGAATCCACATCCTAATCTCATCAGACCTCTGCATAAAACCCATTGTGTTCCCTGCTTTGCCCATGTATACACTGTATTCCTTGCCCAATACTTAATCCCCCTCTGAAATCCCCCAAGATAAAATAGGGTCTTTCCCTTGAGGTAATTCCTAAGACCCCAAAAATGTGTTAACCTGGGTTTTCCCCCTACCTCATCCTTGTGAAACTCCTTAGTTTTAATATCATGAATATGTAAACCCCCTGTCGAACATATAAACCCTAAAACCTTTAAATATGAACTTGTAAGTCCAAATAAACTGTTCCAGTTTCTGCCTCCAAACTGGGATCATGTTAGCATTTTGGACTCGCTATAATCTCCTGCTTGCACTCTCTCTCTCATCCCTACACACCTAATGTTACAAAAAGAAGTTGGTGTTGGTGAACTGGCATTTGGTCTTGTTTTCACCTTAATTTGGGCAGAGGACTTTAACATCAAATCGTCTTTGCACAGAAAGAACACGCGCCTTGAACTCCTCCTTGGAGGAAATTATGGTCATGTGAAAGACTATCAAGTAACCTCCTGTTCTCCACCCTCTCCACACCTGCAATCTGGAGTAAACAGACAGCAGAACTTACCAAAATAAAGGGATAACAGAGAAGAGAATGCCATTGTTTGTGTAAAGCCAAAGAAAGATTATTACATCTTACATACAACTAAATTATGACTGGGTCTTAGATTTCGGGTTGTTTTTTTCTGGGTGGTTTTTTGAGGATTTTTTGGGGGTTTGGTTTGGTTTGGTTTTTTGGGGGGGTTGGAGGTTTTTTGTTTTGTTTGGGGTTTTTTGTTTGTTTTGGTTTGTGTATGTGTTGGTTTGGGGGTTTTTTTGTTGTTAGTTTTGTTTGGGGTTTTTTAACATAAAAGATTTAGGAAGAGGCACAGTGTTGGTATCATGGCTAGTGCTTTTTCAGAGGACCTAATTTATAGGTCTACTTTCACCTTTTATTTGCTGTTTTGCATCTATCAGGTAAACCAGATAAATCACATCTTTATGTCCTTGCTTCTCCACCCACAGCTTTCCAACGACATTTTGTCTGTATGACTATTGAAGGCATGTGAAACAGTAGAACTGAACTTCTAATCTTGCAAATAGGTTGTAATATATTATAAATAAAACCAGCATTAATATCCAAAAACATAAGATTGCCAAGATAACCACTTTCAGTCACACATTGATGATAAAACTTTATCATATATTGTCAAAGAAGAGGGCTTAAGAATTAAGAATATTCTAGAATAACAGATCAACTAGATGTTCAGTTTTGTTATAAGAAACTTAAGAAATCCTCCCTGAAAAAAATATTAAAAATATAGTTTTAATTCTAGTTCAAGGGTGATTCTTTTTGAAAAAAAATCACAATTTCTCATAGCATGTAAAATTAAATTACTACTGTCTTTGCAAGCTTTCATTAATTCATTACTACAGACCACACAGGAAGATAGAAAATTCATCAATAATATATCAAAATTTCATCTAAGTAGCTTTACTGCAGGTGACAACGTCATGCTTCAATGTACAGCATCTCAAAACATTTCAAGATAGGGAAAGTTGTCAAGAAAGTAGATTTAACTGGTGAAATTGTATCATTTATAACGGCAAAAAATTTCCTTTTTTTAGCCCATAATGCAATGAAATATATAAACCTTAACATGACAGCAGATCATAAACTGATGTTCCTCATTTTATAACTTGGACAGCTACAATTTTGTAAGGAAAAAGATACACTTTTCTAAAGAAAATCCTAATGTGGAGGAGGAAAATACACAACTAGTCTTTTTCCTTTTTTTAAAAAAATTATGGTTGTTTTACTAGTTGTATGACATACTCAAGTCTTGAATAAAAGTCTTTCTGATGCAATATTCCATACAGACTACATGCCTTCTTTATCTTGGATTTCAGGGTATTTTTTACTCAGGTGTGTCACCTGTTTCTGAGAGCAGATTACTAAAAAAAAAAAAAATCACTTCTTTCATAACAAAAAGAAAACAAACCTTTTTTTTTTTTTTTTCTTTCTCTGAAATTTTGTTGTCTCCAGGCTTAGGTTAGAAGATTATAGACTTGACAGAGACATCAGCCATAAATTAAAGCTCTGCCATTACTGGCCATGTAAAATCAAGCCAAAATTCACAGGAGACATAGAATTTGCTTGTCCCAGCTACTAGTTGCTTTCATGTGAAATAATTTCACTACTGCTCTGCAGGGAAAGAGTTTCTTTTTCTTTTTTTTCCATGAAGCTGAATTTCCTACTGTCCAAAATTGTGTGAAGATTGGTCCCTCTGTGTTCTTATCAACAGTGAAGATGGAGCAAAGGTATCAGATTCTGCCATGACTGGAAAAGGCTGACTACAGGAGGCCCTGATAGGTACAGTGGAGGAACAGGCAAATGAAGAAATAAGATATGAGGTGTGGGGATACAGAGAGAAAAATCAGTGTCACTGGCAGCTGATATCATATAATTGCTTCCTGCTTCTCCTTTTCCTCATGCATCAGAGATCTGGGCTGTTAATCTAAAAGTCTTAGTACTCACAGCATCATATTGAGTCAAAATAATATATTCAAAAGTGAGGATTATAAGAATAAAGTGTTGCTTCATGTACCTACATATCAGTTTTAAAATGGATGATCAGACTGCTCTACTCACTGCAAGGTAGAGTAATACCCTGCATGCTGCTAAATGAAATTTACACAATGAAGAATCATTTATTTAAGATCCTTCGTCTGATCCAAGAATGGGAAGGTTTCCAAATAATATCACAAAGAAGAAATAACACCATAATCTTCAAAGAATACCTGTTCCACAGAGTTCACGTGGGAAGCTGAGCAAGTCCCCACCAGAGCTACATCATAACATTCGACCTGTTTTAATTTCTCATTTATTTAATGGTTAACATAAAGGCACCATGGTGTCTCTATATGTCCACACCACAGTGAAGACATCACTGCCACAGTGGTGAAAGGGCTACAGCTGAAGCAGATTTACACCTGAGCCTTCAACAAACCAGGTAAACCCACAACACTCAGGTTATTTAGTAATCTACACGTTGCTGAATGTTCAGTGGGAATTTTCAGAATTAATAGGAAATTTCTGTAGGTCTCGCAGTCTCTTAATGTTTAAAATGTACCAGTTCACTCCAGAAAACCGTATTTTAAGAGCATCAATCTCCAAACCAGGTGAGACATACACATGCTATTAACTTCAACAAATGCAATAAGGAGCTGTATCAGTATTTATCTCAAGGTACATAATAAGGTACATCTCTGTCCAAACTGTGTGTCTAATTCTTGCTCATACACCTTAACACTCATAAGGAGTTCTCCAAAGCCAAAAAGGCATTCTGAACAGTCTCCTTTGATCGTATATTTTCCAGCTTGCTTCTATCTATGTCCATCTTACTACATCTTTCTAGTTTAATGCAAAATGCTTCTTTCTGCAAGGTAAATTTGAAACAGGAAATTATATTATTTACAAAGAGAAACAAGTCTGAAAACCCTATTTTTGTTCCTTTTGATTTTAATAATTATTATGGAGAAATAGTGTTGATACCAATCCCTTTACAAGCCAGGAGTTCAGACAAAACTTGGATAGTGTTCCAAGTGTGACTACGACTGAGGAGGGGTGGCTGGCTGGAATTCTAATTCAGGCTTTTACAGCCTCATTTGAAAGGGCTTAATCTAATCAATAGGAGTAATCTAAGAGGCTTCCTGTATCTCTCTGATATCAGCTGCTGACACACACATCAGGTGCTAAATATCAGATGGATTATGTGAATGTTGCTTAACATTGGCAAATAAATACCTTCAGTATATATATATGCTGCTCCTACTCTGTACTCTATCACTTGCAGTAGTGCAGCAGGGTGGCTACAGGACACATGACCATGATTTTACTGGGGCTGTACAAGCTTGCAAGTTAAAAAGGAACCATCACTCTTCTCTCTCAAGACAGATAATGGCTCCAGACTCATGAAGTAACAATCTTATCTTTCATGGTAATTATGTTAATAGCAATGAAGTTTGGAAAGGTATGAAGTTCGGTTTTATTTTTTAAAATAAATTATAATGTCTTTCAAAATGAAGCCATTTGCCATGATTTAATGCCAGCCAGCAACCAAACACCAGCTTCTCAGTCACTTCCCCACCAGTGGGGTCAGGGAGAGAATCAGAAAGCTAAAAGCTAGAAGACTGATGTATTGAGACAAAGACAATTTAATAGGGAAGGTAAAAGCCACATGCACAAGCAAAGCAAAACAAGGAATTAATTCACTGCTTCCCATGGGCAGGGAGGAGTCCAGCCATCTCCAGGAGAGCAGGGCCCCATCGTATGTGATTAATTGGGAAGACAAATACCATCACTTCAAATGTACCCCCCTTTCCTCCTTCTTCCCCCAGCTTTATAAACTGAGAGTGATGCCTTATGGTGTGGGGTATTCCTTTGGTCTTTTTGCATCAGCTGTCTCAGGTGTGTCCTCTCCCAGCTTCCCATGCAACCGCAGAGTGGCAGCACAAAGAGCAGAAAAGGCCTTGGCTCTGTGTAAGCCCTGCTCAGCAATGACAAAAACATCTCTGTATGATCAACACTGAGTTCAGCACAAGTCCAAAACACAGCCCAACGCTAGCTGCTGTTAAGAAAATTAACTCTACACAAGCCAAAGCCAGCACACAATAAAAGATGGTCACATCAAACCCATCCCTTCCCTGCTGAAGGAAGGACACAGGTTCTAAGCTCCCAGGTGGTTCAGGCTGAAAGCAATTGCCTATGGAACAACTCTTTTATGTTTATGGTCAATTTAACATTGACTTCCAGACTTAGATTTAAAACTTACAGACATAGAACACAAGTCTTGCGAGGGATGAAGAAGCTGGGGTTGTTTATGTTGGAGAAAAGGTTTAGGTGAGACCTTATTGCTCTCTCCAACTATTTGGAAGGAACTTGTAGTGAGGTGGGTGACAGTCTCTCCCCACAGGTAAAAAGTCACAGGATGAGAGGAAATGGCCTCAATTTGCACCAGGGGAGGCTTGGATTAGATACTGGGAAAACTTTTTCATGAAAAGGGTAGCAAAGCATTGGAACAAAATTGTCCAGAGAAGTGGTAAAGTCACCATCCCTGAAAGTGTTCAAAAAACACTTGGATATGGCACTTGAGGACATGATTCAGTGGTGAACTGGTGGTAGTGCAAGACTGACCATAGAGTCTGATGATCTTGAAGGTGTTTCCTAACCTTGAGGATTCTGTGATTTTATTATTTCAGGTAATTTTAATGAATCAAACTACAAAAACAAAGGCTACTTCTTCAGAACATTCAAGTACCACTCACAGTGAAGTAAAGTGACCTTCTCACAGTGACATTTAAGATGTTATAATCCAAGGATCTATGCCAGGATGCGAGTATGATTTTGTGTGTGTGTGTAGATAGGCAATGAATCAATTTTACATTTGCTTGGTTCAGTGATTAACAACATCACAGAGCATAAATTTACATGAAGTCTGGTAAAGGACTGTAGAGTTGTATAATAAGATATAAACTGAGATGCTGTACTTCTAAAACTTTGAACATTTTTTATTTATTTATTTTAAACAAATAACATTTTTGGTTTGTAATTTACCTGTGGGGGGGACCTTACATAATTTTTTTTAAATTTTCATACTTCACTGATTAAGGAGATTGTTGTATCATACAAAACTTTTATATAAATAAAGCACAAGGTGATTCATCATTTGAAAATGTCAAGTATTATAAAACTTATTTTTTTCTTCCAGTATGATAACTACAAAAGCAGTCAGTGCAGCAGATCTTACTGCCCCTTTGATGTCTGAGAAAATGAAAAGGCTGAATTTACATTAAGAATGCAAAAAGCAGAAGTGTTCCAGTGTAATTATGAATTAAAGGGCGGCCATTTAGATAAATCATGTTCTTCTCAATCTGAAGTGCATTAAAAGAGGAAGAACTTAGTTAGATGCATGAAACACCTTTTTCTCATGAATTTGTAATGCCTTGACAAACGAAATATCCAGCCCACAGCTAGATAAATTGTACAAATACCACATCCTGTGCTGGGTGAGCAGTTGGCTCAGGGGTCGGGCACAGAGGGTGACAGTGGCTGGGGTGACATCAGACTGTGACCTGTCACTGCTGGGGTTCCACAGGGCTCCATCCTCATCCCTGTGCTCTCCAGCATCTCTTCATAAATTACTTGGATGCAGGACTCAAAGTCATACTAAGTCTGCTGATGATACTGAATTGGAAGGAACTGTTGACTTCTAAATTAACATTTTTTACTAATCACGTGAAAACGTCTGAGTTACATTATAATATTTTTATCCTGAAATTAAAGCTAAGTTGTGTCATTTTGTCAGAGGGAAAGGCACAACAGAAAGTTCAGGGAAAGAAAAAGAAAGGGAAAAAAGGGTGGAGGCAAATAGATTATTTAGGAAAGAAAAAGATTTACATAAAACCTTTTAAAAACAAGAATAAAACCGAAGAATATTTAGCTAGAGTAACAGCTTTAAGCATCAAACTTCCCAAAAGAGCTCATAGGGACTTGCTGGCACAAAGACAACTTTTAAGGATGCATATCAAGAGGATGGAGCCAGATTATTTTGAACATTTACAAGCCTTTACACCTTTATATCAATGAAAACTTTAGTTAGAACTACATGAAGGACTAATGTGGCTGGAATTTCATTTGACATGAACTTTCTCTTTTCAAAAAGCAACATACTAACAACAGCTTTCTATGTGAGATTTTCTAAACAGCTGTTAAATGTTCTTCCTCTTAATTAGAGAGAACGTCATATAATAAAGATGCCACAAAATCAATTTTAATTATTTAAATACAAAACATTCATGTGCCTATTGCTAATGAGCACCAATCCGATGCTGAAAATTAAATTGTTTCAGAGATGAATCGAAAAATTAGAAAAAAGTTCTCATTCTTGATAATTTGGAAGAAGAAGAGTCTTTTGTATACTAAAAAAAATATAATAAAAAAAAAGTAAACAAAATGGAAAGCAAAATAACTTTGTTTACAATTCAATAACTTGCAAATGAAAACCTGATTGCTTTTCAATAAAATTGCAAGTAGTAAATGTTGGGTCAATTCTGAAGGTTCTTAACACCCTTGATTTAATGAACTATCCTGGAGATTTTAAGTGATTAATACAGATGAAAACGGGACTGAAAATTTGGACATTCAAACACATTTAACACATTTTTGGCCAAATGTATGGTGTTCTTTATAATCAGATGACAGCTCTTCGACTGCAAGAAATTGCTTATCTGAATGAAGAACAATATCTTGATAAACATTGACTTTTCCTGATGTCAATCATGAAAAACAAGTCTGTTTTTCTCATTTTGTAGGATTTGATGCATACTGAGATCTTGGCATGGCCTCAAACACACCACAGCACTTTTTTTCCTACCCTCCACTCCACTTCCCCCAAGTCATGCTAGACTCTGTCTTCTCTTTGACACAGGATAAATTTATCCATCACGTAATTCCATTATTATCTTTCCTACTTATTCTACCTTACAACTCCACAATATTACTGTACAATCTCAAGTTTATACTTCTCTGCAGAAAGTTTTTTGCTGCTTTAGTGATCATAAACCCTGCTTCTGGTCAAATATTCACCTTCACATTCTGGGGGAGAGGAGTAAAGGAACAATGTTTGATCACAGTGAAACTTTTTAGTTCATGTAGTTGCCCAAATATAAATAAGCCACATAATTTGGCTTTCAGCTTTTATTGTATGTGGTGTTTCTATATTTGATTGTCTCAGTGTTCCACAGCTGTTCCATAAAGTAAACTTAAACAATTCTCTTTTCAAATCCATTCTATCAGCATTTATATATTACCCTACAGTCCACCACAGCAGTGTAGAGCAAGAAGACAAGGAATCTGGCTCAGAATTTCCAATTTTTAATGTCAGCAGTTATTTCATTTTGCATCAAGGATTTTCTCTAGAACTGCAAGAGTTTTCATTTAAAGATTTGGCTCATTGACTGTTGAGGAGTAATAGAATTTCTCTTACTGAATAATAATAATCTTTGTTGGTAAAGGGTTTTGTTTTTTCTTTTTTTAAGTTAATTTGTGGTTACACGCAGCAAAGCAAAGGTTTTCAGTTTATCTTACTGTTTTGCTTCATTTCCTTTGTATATGCTGACAAACAGCCATGTTTTTGCCAGGTTCACACATCAGTAATGTTACACAAAATATTCCAGCAGATCCAACACCAGGACTGAGGAATGAATCTGTGGAGCTACCGAGGTCTATTGAATACATAAAGAACTGGATTGTTTTACACCATCTCTGTCTTTATGATATTGTTTTTCTTTGCAGGTATCTACAGTTCTTACTACTTTCAACATAAACAAATAAGCATTTTTCCCCCTATTTTATAGCTTGTATTTTAAGTAGCATGTGCCACTATAAATATTATGAGAAACCATTGATTTTATGGTGATTACTAGGTGTTATTCTTTATAGATAATTTCTTCTCAGATTATCAACTTCCTTTGACAGGAAACATGCTTGTTAAATGTTCTTTAGTGACCAAACAAATACCAAACAACATAATTAATTAATTATAAACATAATGTTTGAAACATGCATCTATTTATTTCAGTTATTCATTCAGGTATATACTCAAGATCCCAAACCATGGAATTATTTACAATCTGTTTAAATTTGGTCATTAGTGTTTTCTCAGGAGATAAATATATGATCATGTACAGATTTTTTTCCAAATAACCTATGTACCTGAGGACATTATCTACGATTGTTTGCATACTGTACTGTAAATGTCCCACAGGTGCTTTCAATAACAATAGCAACAAAAATATTATTGTATTTCAAAAACAGAAAAGATTCTGTTCCTCTTCTGTGCTGTCACCCTACTTTTTCCATCAGCACTTCCTCTAAAATTTAAAATGCACACTGAGCTTAAATTTTCTCATTCAGAGCACAGCCACCTTTAAAATTATAGCTCAACATGAGAGAAGAGAAAATTCTGGAGGAAAAAGAGAAAAAAACAAACAACTTTTGCACAACAACTTTAAACGATGCAACTTCACAATGGAAAAGTTCTCAGTAGAAAGAAGGTATAAAAGTCTACTAATATTCCACCAAGAAAATAAAATAGCTCCTGAGGAGACCTACACATCTTATTTTTCTCATTAGAGTGACCTATTCCCTGACCTGTGACTCTGTTTCATTCTGAAACTAATGAGGAAGGTCTTAACTCATGAAAATAAAATGTGCTTCAAGCCCTAAGGTACTGTTTCCTATTTGGAACCTTTCAGGATTGTTTCTTCCAAATTTGCTTGAAGGAAACAAAAAGTACTCCTTTCTGTTGCAAAACAGGAAAAGAAACACAGTAGTGCATAGTACATGGCATCCCATTGTGCTGAATAATCAACTAACTAACTTTCAAAGAAATGTGAATTATATTAAAAGGTTGCTGTTGTCTTTTTATTCCTCCCCATATTGCATTTTTTTAGATTTTTGAGATTAGATTTTTTTTAAAATAATCTGAATAATGAAAAAAATATCAACCTCTCTTTAAAATGTGTTAAAAACTCAGTTTTACCTCTTTTTACTACTGGTGCTCTCTAACTGATGCACGCAGGTTAAATTCAACAGTGGTCATGAATACAAACATGAAAGCACGAAATATGTTGATCAAACATGAAATTTTTATAGAACACGTGAGCAAAAAAATAAGAACAACAAAACACCCTGCATTTTGTAGGTGTCTTTTTGTCATGTACAAGTCAGACTACCTGCACGCTATCTTTATTTTATAACCGCCAGCCTGGCCTTTCCATACAGTCTGATATTAGTCCTTTCAAAGGGCTTAAAAAGTAGTGGTACCAGTCAAAGATTGAGTCGAAACCACTCACTCACCTGTTCTCTTGTTCACTCTTTGTACTAAGTGTTGTGAGAGAACTAATTCACATTTTTGTCACAGAACTGCGACAATAACATCTTCTCTACACACAGAAGAAGCCTTTACCTCTGTAGTACAGCATGAGTTTGTCAGCAGGTAAAACACACATTTTTAGCAACAGACTCAGTTTAATGTCTGTTCCAAGGCACTAAACATGGCAACCGAATCAAGGATTTGACCTGCCAAGCAAGTGGTATGTGTGAGTAGCTATGTGTGCAAAATTACTGCATGAATGTGCAGTAAGTCTATTTAATCGTTTGTGGCTATCACACAGTTGTTTCTTTAACACCTTCCATGACTGCAATGAGTTCCTCTCAAAACACAGCTTATGCATGGTCAGTGGTGACACCAGAATTCCCAAACCTCCAGTAGTTAGATGAGCTAGAAATACTGGCCAGCTGTGTTCAAAAAAAAAATAATAATTTTTTGAAGTTGATATATCCAAGGATGCAAAGATCAAGAGAAAATTTCTCAAAATAACAGGAAATAGCCCACACTCTTTAATCAAAACTTTATCTGGTTTTACCAAGTGTTTATGTTGTATTACCTGTTTTTTCATCTGTAAGTGCTAGCTTTAAAAACAGTACTGGCATTTCATGCAGTACATTGTAAAGTAGAAGCAAATATGTGATAATCCTCAGAGGCAGAAATGGAACCAAAATAAATGTTTAGTTGTCACACTATTTCCTGGAAAGCTCCTGTTCTTGTCATCCCACTGAAAACCCTCTTTATACATATGGCAGATAAAGAATACTACATCTGCTCTACAAAAGTGCACTCTATTCTCACACAAACGTTCATTAGCTAATTGCAGAAATGCTTTGATGTGTCCTCTGTTGCCACTCCTGTCTCTCTGGCACATACAAAATATGGGAAAGAACAATGGATGTTCTATACTTGGAGCAAAACATTTTTAAAAGTCAGTTTATTCAGTCGATGCGACTGTTGGACAACCTGGACAATTGCCAAGGGCTGGAGAACAATCTCTGTACATAAATCTTTCTTCCAATTATATTTATTTTTCATTCAAACAGTAGGTTGAATACCACAACACTGAATTGAAAAGTCTATAGTTCATTCCACCTGCAATTAATTAATTTGGACTTTTTAAGTGTGAGCCTAAGAAACCAGGATTTCCCTGTTAGGATGGAGTCCAGATCTAGAAATCATCTTTCAGGTGCAGCAGACTGAACATCATGGAATTGAAAGATAAACTGAGAAGTTTGCAGTAAATTGATAAAAAATGTGAAAATGAAGAATTTGATATTTAAAAAGTTCGAATAAATCTACGTGTACCTGTGTCTGATCCTGGTGATAAATTTGGTCCTGAATTATCAAATTTATTCCATCCAGATTGCAGTTTGAAATCACACCAGTTTTTAGCTTGACAGGAATAGCATATCTTATATCTAAATTAAGTCCTACAGCACATGGGATTAGAAAAAAAATATTGCTCCTATGCAATAATCCAAGGTGATAAAATCTTTAATTTTGCTTGTGCTCAAGTATTGTTAGACTATCAAAAAGTTCTACAGCAAGTTTTAATAACATACCTCAGCATCTGAAGAGGAGTGTATTCTATACATTTATGAATTCAAGCTTTTAAAAACGTGTGAAGAAATGAAAACTAATTGACAACCGAGTTTTTGACCCTGGTATATATTTTCCAGTAGACACTATAATACAGACAGAGCTGGCCACTTCTTTTTCTTTAAAATTCAGGATTTATCCATTTTCATGAGAAGTGACTCAGAAATCAACAGATATACATTGCATTCCTAAGATTCAGTAAATATTAAGGAGAATATTTCACTTATTTAACCAGTATATTCATGCAATAGATAAACCACAGTCAAATAATGTATAGAATTTTAAAAAGTTATATTTATTTCTTTTCTGTAATGCAATATTTTCCCTTGAATATTTCTGGTTCTTAAAATGAATTTATAGTTTATGCGATGAAAAATATCCATAAATGTTAAAAGTTTATTTACTCAATTGGTATAGCTACTCTAAATTTATCATCTTAGTCATGTTTACAAAACCAGTTTCATCATGTACCTGAGAGAAACCACAGCCCTGTCTCCAGAGTGAAGTTTAAAAAAGAAAAAAAAAAGAAAAAAAAGAGAAAGAAGGAAGGAAAGAAGGAAATAAAGAACTAAAAAAATAATATTTCAAGTTACTACATCAATGTCATATGGCATAAAAGAAACTGAAAATCTATATCTATAATTATAAATTATGTATATTTAATAATACCTTTGTAATTCTACCATATATGACATGTGGGATGACACACTTTTTCCCATGAACCTTAGTAGTACTGTATAAACAACTGTGATACTTCCAAAATAAATAGGAATTTATTTCTGCATTTCCAGCAGAAGATGTTCTGAAACATATGAATGCAATTCAGAGAAACAAGAAACAGAAAGAGAAAAAGGAAAAGAGAGAAGAATATAATTAAAATATACTAGGTCCATAGGAACTTACTGTTCAAAGGAACCTGAAGAAACAGCTGTGAAAATACATTTTTATATCGAGTGTCATAAAAGTTCAGCATTAGGTCACAGAATTAATTTTCCATTTTTTCCCCTCACTATTTTTTATGTTCTGTAGTATACCTAAAGAGACCATGGAATTTAAGTAACCATGCAACATCTAGCAACAACCAGACAGATATTTTTCAAATATGTTTTTGACTGCATACTCACCTGTGGAAGCAGAAGTGTCTATATAAATATATATGTGTGTTTTCATTGCAGAAATTTGAAGTGTATGGTCTGAACCTTGAAAATAATAAATGGAAATCTCAGTACCACCTCTTTTTTTTTTTTTTTTCAACATATACAGATTTTTGCCATCTTTGGTAACTACAGGAGTAATAGGTACTAAATATGTAAGGGGGAGAACAACATTTAAATAATGGGTGGAAAAAAATGGGTGGGTCATGGTTGAATATGTATCTGTCAGGAAATTCAAATATTCCGAAATCCATTTGTTTGGTTTTGAAAGCCAAAAAAAAAAAAAAAGTGCTTAAAAAAAACCAAAAAGGCATTTTAGAACAATACTAAATTAAAAATACCAGATATTAAATTTCTTGTGAATTTCCAACTGAAAATTGAACAGAAATTACACATTTCTACAAGGTATTTCATTTTCATACTTTGGCATACTCTGATAGAAGAGCTTCTGACTTCTATCATTAGGATTTGTGTTTCGTTTTCTGGGCTCATCACATGGCAATTGCAATTTTATATTTGGTCTGGTGTATATCAAGGAAGTGAGGAAGTAATATTTTCAAAAATTAGTGTCTTGCAGAATAATAGTGAAAAAGACTAAAATAAAATAGCTATTAAGATATTTGAAGAATACAATTACATTTTAAATATTTTCAAATACAGCGTAATCTATTTTATTCTTGAAAAGAATACATAAAATATAATGATATTCTAGAATAGCTGAACTAACCTGGGCTTCTGTAGTTTCTGATAAACAAACAGCACATCTAAAAACATGTTTTGTTTCTGAAAGAACACAGATCATAACAGGTATTTGACCCTAATTTAGCTCAACAAGAAGAAAATGAGCTGAACACCAACCAGACGTTATTGGAAGGAGTCTAAATTCCTTTGAATATGAAAAGAAAGCTAAGCCAAAGTACAGTGACTATTTATATACATAATCTCTTCTAGAAATACCATGGAATTATTTTTTCTCCATGATTACCTGATTATTTTTTCCCCACCATGAACGTGTAACACTGAAACACTTGTGGTTTGACTTTTTTTTTAATTAGACTGTATTTTTGGATTTTCAAGATGAACAGTAGAAAGTCCAATAAGATCGCTGTACAGGTTTGCCATAAATTACACTGCTCACCTTAACTAGTGAGGACATTAAAGTGCTATTAGAATGCTCAAAACTATTCTATTCTATTCTATAAAATCATAGAGTAGTTGAGGTTGAAAGGAAATTCTGGAGATTATCTAGTCCAACCTCCTTGAAAAAAGCAGCATCAACCAGGGCAGGTTGGTGTCTCAAATGTGTGTGACAACTGTGAAAACTGTGATCATAAAACTCCAGCCCACATTCTTAACATCTACCAATGACTTCTTCACAGCAGATCATGCACTACACATGCAGGTCAAAAGAAAAAAATGATATCCCCAGTAACACTGAAGAAAATATAGTTCCTCAAGTCAGGTTTAATTGGAAATATGCTTTAAAATATCCTGGGAGTTCCCAGGTTAAGTGCCCATGCAGCTCATTTATGGAGTTGAAATTCTCAATCAGAGATTTGATTCCTAGTGACTTTGCTTTACCATCAGGGACTGTGTCATCAGTTGAGACTGCCATTAAGGACAGGAGGAGAATATAACCTTCCTTCTAAACTGTCTGTGAACGTCGTTTAAAACTGCTCTTCTCAACTCTTTTACACTGCTTTCTGCACATAATGTTACATTATGCAACCACAGTAAAATTGATACCAGCATTGTGGGAGAACAAAAGTATTTTATCACTGCAAAAGAATTAACTATGTTTTTTATACACCAGTATTTAAACAGCCTGTGATCTTTTTACCTCATAAAACCATTGTAAATATAATGCCTAATTCAGTGTAATCAATTGCTCTCAAAATCCAAGTTAGTGTTTCTGGGTTTTATGCAAAAGCTCCTCTCTCAGCCATCACAGTCACTGCAGCTGCTACCTGAATTTATTATAAAAGCAGTTATTCCACATTATTTTTAGTGACAGATCTTGTTCTCTTTCTAGGAGGAGTCAACAACCCTGTTTGAAGATGATGAGAATTATGAGAATTGATGTTGGGAAAACAGATACCTCATGTATAAGGGAATATTTTAACAGAGGTTTTCCACTCTCATCGAATGTGAAATGAAAAAGTGCCTTACGACAGACGTGTCACAACTCACAGGATCACAAAAGTCTCAGAACAGCTGAGATGAAACAAATTTCATTTACACACATTTAAATGTACCACAATTTTCTGGAATGCCTGTGTCTGGTAAAAAAATGAACCTCTGTTGCATATGTATTCAAAACTGTATAGAATTAACAGCCCATTAAAGCTGACATGTGGACAAAGTCTGAACCAAAACCTAAATATTCAGTCATGCTATTACAGTATTTTCACACAGTTAACATATAGCCAAAATGGACTTCCATCATTCTCTCATTGCCTGTTGTAGTGATCACACAACATTTCTGCAACATCAACTGCTTCTGGGCAAAGTGACATTAGAAGTGCACTGAACTGCTTCACCCTCTTTTAACATGATTTATTATGTGTACACTATCAGCACACCATTGCTACCTCGCCAGCAAACACCAAGAGGCACTGCATAAGTCACCTGTGTACCAGCTTGAGGAACTCTGAAACAAGCCTAATTAAAAAAGATGTAAGATGTTATTTCTCAGGGACACAAAGCTGCTCATCTTCCATAACTCTTGGAAGAGGAAGGGATGAACATCACACCAGTCTCTGTGAATCACGATGCACTGACATTCTACCAGACTTTGAAATACAGGAAAATCTTTCCGTTCCAGCAGATTATACGGGGTGAAAAAAGTCACTTATCTCAGTGTTTCTCCACAATTATATCATTTGAATTATTTACTGAAGTAAATCATGCAGTTGATTATGCCTGTACTCCCAATAGGTGCTCAGAACACACTTTGCCCCTAGGGTACTAGTGCTGAATAAAAGCCGTGTTCTCATGGCAAAATGTTTGATGCGCAAAAATGCGGTGGTTTGAAACCCTCAGAAATCCAATTTCCAAGTTCAAGCCCCCCTCCCACAATTTGCCCCAGTTAAATCCTAAATGCATAACGATACCACTAAATACCAACGTAAGCACTTCTGTGTATTTGTTTGCATGTACACATTCCATGTTATTGGAATCATGTCCCGTGTTTGTGACTAAGTCTGACAAGTTTCCCGAAGGTCAGTGTACAAACTAACTGATTGTGAATAACTCATAAGACAGTTCTACTCCTGGCTCTGACCATTCATGGAAAAGAGAGAGAATGCCTGGACAGCCTCCTAAAAACTGACCAGTTAGGGGGAAAACCATTTCTCCAGTCAAACCCCAAATGCAATCACTGCCAAACAGCTTTATTTTATCATTATTAACACTATGAAGTACTTCTAACACAAATTAATCAAATCACTGTAAGTTCAAGAACAATTAACAATTCCCAGATAACAGGCTTCATCACGTGAAAGAAAAAGCCTTCCAGATCTTTCTCTCTTTAGAAAACAAGATGATTTTTCTTTTCTTGGCAGTGTATTTGGTGTCTGTGGCAAGGTGCTGTCAGTGTGGGTGCTGCAGGGTGGCCTCTGTGGGAAGACTTTATGGGCTGTCTAATTCAAGACTCAGCTGGTTCCAGCTGGCTCCAATAGAATCACCACAGGACACAGTTGAGACCATCAGTCACATGTGGTGCTATTGTAAAAACGTTTTTAAAAAAAGGGCAAATAACACCAGACACTGAAAGAACAAAAGAAGAGTGAGAAAGAGCAGAGAGAATACCAAAGTCAGAGCACGAGGAGAAAGAACACCATGGTGGAGAAGATCTCCACAGTGCAATCCATGGGCGACATCTACAGCTGCAAAGGGGTATTCCTGAGGGAACTGCGGAGTGTGGAGGGGTGTCCTGGGTTAAAAAGAGTTTTCCCCCGGAGTTGGAAAGTGGTTAACTCCAGGGGGGTGGTGTTTCTTGGTGCTAACCCAATCAGTGCCCCTGCAAAATTAAAACATATCACACCAGAAAAGAGGAAGATGACGTAGTTGGAGAGAAGTGGCCATGTTGTGAGGCCACAATGAGAGAGGGCCCAGGAGCCCCGCTGGGGGCTACAAGAACTTGGAACAACATTAAACTGGGCCAAGTACTGTGGCTAAGAGCTGGGGAACATTTCTTTGCTGTGAATGGATAACCAGAGCAGAGTGGATAACGGCAGCAGAGCAGCAGTGAACGGAGAACTGTGGCAGAAAGCCAAGAAGATAAGAGGGAAGCAGCAAAGACAGCATTGCAGCCAAGCTGAGAGACACAGGCATGTCTGGCGGAGGGAGAGAGACAGAGGACTAAGCTCAACAGAGATTGTTTGGGGTGAGTCTGATTTTATTTCCCCAAACCTTTGAGACCCCTCCTGGAAGGAGGGGGTGGACTTCTACTTGAAGGGAGTCCTGAAATGAAGCAGCACCAGGGACGTCCTGGAAGCTGGACTGGGACGGCCGGATGGAATGTGGGGGAAGTGGCCTTGTCCCCCCTCGCTGCTGCCACACTGGCAATTGAGAGAGAGCAAAGGAGCTCTGGTAGAACGCTTGGGGCAAAGACTGAACTGAGAGCTGCCCTAAACATTCTGACTTAGAAGGAGCTTGAATCCCCTGAGGAAGGGACTGTCACGAAGATGCCCCTGAGCTTCGTGATATGACCGTGGTGAAGTGAGTTTTGTCCCTGCTTTGCAGCCCACGGGAGAGAGACCTTCAGTTGGAGCTGAAGGGCTGAGGGGTGAGAGAAGACCCCTGTGTCGTGAGTGGAGAGACACTGCTGCCCTGAAAGTGGAAAGGATCTTTCCTTCTTCCCCTCTGAACTTTTATTGGAGGAAAAGGAGATTTGATCTAACGTAAATATATTGCTTTACCATAGGAGAGAGAGTTAGAATTGTGTATATAATGTATTATAATATTTATTTGTGTAAGTAATAATTATAATATAATTCCCTTCCCCCCATACTGAGTCTTGTGTTATGTCTGGAAAACCCTCTCACACTGAAGTAAACTGTAGGAGGGGGGCTTGGACTTGGAAATTGGATTTTCAAGGGTCTCAAACCATGACAAGGGGCCACATTGGAGCAGAGGAAAAGTGAGAGGAAAAAGCAGACGCAGAAAGGAACTGCAGTGGGATTTACTGACTGTAAATCCCACCCTCACCCCTTGGTGAGGGTAGTGATGTTCAGAGCGAAAAACTGCAAACTGATATATTTCATCAAAGTTAATACACTTTCATAGGATCAGCTTCATCGGCAGGAAGGAAAGGGTTTGTTTTAAGGTTTTTCCTTCTGTTTCTGACTGTGCAAAAGTAATTCCTTATTTATTTTAATTGGCAATAATTTAAGATAATATTCCCCAAGTTGAGTCTGTTCTGGTAACAGCTGTCTCACTGTCTGGTGAGAGAGCCAGTTAGAGAAGGCATCTAGGCTGGGGAAGGGACTGGAGCACAAGTGCTGTGAGGAGAGGCTGAGGGAGCTGGGGCTGTTCAGCCTGGAGAAGAGGAGGCTCAGGGGAGACCTCCTCACTCTCTGCAACTCCCTGACAGGAGGGGGGAGGTTTAGGTTGGATATTAGAAAGAATTTCTTTCCAGAGAGGGTAATCAGCCATTGGAATGGGCTGCCCAGGGAAGTGGTGGATTCTCTGTCCCTGGAGGTTTTTAAGACAAGACTGGATGTGGCATCAGTGCCATGGTCTGGGAACCACAGCGGGGTTGGATCAAGGGTTGGACTTGATGATCTCGGAGGTCCCTTCCAACCCAGTTGATTCTGTGATTCTATGATCCTGCTGGACCTGTTGTTTGCAAACAGAGAAGGACTGGTGGGTGATGTAGAGGTCTTTGGCACAACAATCATGAAATGACAGGTTTCATTTCTGGAGAAATAATGAGGGGGATCAGCAGAACTGCCACCTTGGTCTTACATAAGGAAGACTTTTGGTTGTTTGGTAGACTGGTTGAGAGAGTCCCTCGGGAAGGGCAAAGGAGTCCAGGAAGCCTTTGCTGAACAGAAATATTTGGCTGGAATTCAGGGAAATAAAGGAGAGTTTATGACCTCTGGAAGAAGAGGCAGGCCACTCAGGAGCACTTCAAGGGTGTGAAGATATGCAGGGAGAAAATAGAAGGGGTAAAGCCAAACCAGAACTAAACCTGGCTACTGCTGTAGGAGAAAATAGCAATATTTTCTATGAACACATTAGCAACAAACAGAGTGAAAAGCAGAATCTCCATCCTTTATGGCCTGTGGCAGTAAACCTAGTGACAAAGGATGAGGAAAAGGCTGAGATATTTGTTTGCCTCTGTCTTTAATAACAAATCCAGTTCTCTTCAGAGTACCCATTCCTCTGAGCTGGAAGACAGGGATGGCACTGAGTCATCACTACAAGAAAAACACTGAGGTGCTGGAGCGCGTCCAGGGAAGGGCAACAAATCTAGTGAAGGATCTGGAACATAAATCCCATGAAGAGTGTTAGAGCTGGGGGTTTTTGTTGGAGTCCAAAAATTCATATACTGGAAAAAGAAACTGCTGGATTTAAACAGAAACCTTGGGCTACAAAAGCTGGGGAAAAAACCTGAATTTGAGGACCAGACAGAATGTCACCTGTTTGGAATATCCTGCCTCGATACAAGAGACTCTGCTGTGAAGTTATCGAGCCTCTGCATAAAATCTATTGCTGTTTTCCCTCTCCCCGTATATCCTGTGTGTTCTGTAAACATTGGATATCTCTCCCTCATGTAAATCCCCAAAAATAAGTGGATTTTTCCCACGATGTAAGTGCTAAACCCAAAAGGTGTAACTTGGGTTCTTCCCTGACCTCATCCTTATAAAACCCCCTGTTTGTAATAGCTCAGCCCCCTATGAATACGTAGACCCCAGACCCTTAAAATATCAGCCTGTATGTCCAATAAGCCATTCCAGATTTTACCCCCATAGCTGAGGGACAGTCTTCAGTCAGGACAATGTTTTACATTCTTTTTTTTTTTCTCCTCTTTCAAGGTTTTGTACAGATATTTCACATTTATCTCAAACATATTTCCCAGTAAAAAAGACATTAAAACATGTTCCCATCAGAATTCCCTTTTGAACAGTGTGGCATTTTATGTAATTTCAGATTTTAATAAATGAGAAAAAGTATACAGCATGCACATTCAATGCAAGAAATAAAAAAAAAATAAAAGAAAAAAAGAAACACTGAATTTTTTTCTTCCAGTGTCGATGAGTTTTGGGCTTGATCATGGACCAGTAGGATTCTTTAGTTTTATTTTTATCAAGTATGCATTTATGTATTTTTATTTTCTTCTTAAGCTACTTGATATTAAAAATGCTTGACAATATCAGCCAAATTACTTTGGAGGATAAATGCAAATTTCTCTTCAGAAAACACAAATTTTACTTCATATATCCTTTCTTAAAAAAAAAAAAAACAAAAACAAAACTTTTACTAGACATCTGTAATATGTCATGACTATAATAAACTTCTTGATTTTTATTCTGAATTCTAACATGGTTCATTTAATAAAAGAGATTTTTTTCAGGTTCTTGGTTCTTGACTTACTCATAAATACAATCTCTTCAGTACTCACTATTCTCAGTCTGTTTCTGTTATTTTTTCCTCTACTCACAGATTTATAAGAGTTCTAATGAGAGCACAGGATGGATTTCATAATTAACTATAGAGAATAATTCTAATGAACTCAACTTCATGCGAAAAATGAAAGGTGATTTCAACCTTGGAAATTAGTCTCATCTCCAAAAGCTCTCTCTTGTACTAATTTCAAAAGTGTTAAAAGTTAATGTTAGTAGGTCATTCAGAATTAAATACAACCCAGATTAACACCAATTCATCTGTGAGGCTGGAGGGATCTGAGCTAGAAAGGGCTTCAAACGTGAAATATTGATAATTTTCTGCCAAACAAAGGATTGAGGAGCATTTAGGGATCAAAAAAAATTTAGTAAAGTCTTTCTTTTCCCCTTCATCACCCCTAAAAATTTAAAACATAACTAAAAAAAATAAAAATAAAACAAAATTATTCAAACAAAATATAAGAATCCCCAATGAAATGGCAGGTGTTGTCCCGACTCATAAAAGTTGTCAAATATATTTTCACACGTTTAGTAGATTCTGCAGGTGGGCAGTCACAGTTCCAATTGTCAGGAGTCCTGAACAGAACCTCACCATGCAGGTAGGATGATAGGGAAAAGGAAACAGCAGAAATTAAAGCAGTCATTTGCTTGGGGATTTTTTAATACAAATTTAGCAAAAATTATCCTGTACATTTAGATTTTTACTGTCAAACTCGACATGTCTGCTGGGAAGATGACAATGTAACAGAAATAAAGCAATGACATTTCCCATCAAAATTACTTATCATCTATGTCCTTGTACAAAAGATTTAGTTGTTATGTCCAAAGTAAAATATATGAAGGAAGGTTGCATAATATTGAATTTTTTTTTTATTTCTAAATAACTTGATTGCATAATATTTTTATTATAAGTATCAATATCACGACAAATCTTATTTGTACTATGTTGCCTTTCTGCAAATACCATAGCTGAAAACACACTAAACTTTAAGGTTCCAGTACCTAAGGAAGTAGGGAAGTCTAGCAATGATAACAGGCTAAAATTCATCATCAGTTCTTTCCTGGCATCATATGTCTCTCTTTCAGAGTACACATAGTGTATTTACTACATATGATGTCAAAAGTAAAGGCCCAAGATCCGTTTCACCAAACAATTGAGCTTAACTCTAATTCTAACAGCTGTCATCAAACAATCTCCATGATAATATTTGAGTGCTTTAATTTTTATATTTATTAATGGTTCGTTCTATGTTGCCATTCAAAACTACAGTTCTGGAAACAGCTCTTTGGTTTTATGAATGAATAACTGATTAATTTGGGTTATAGTTGGAGAACTGCCTCCCCTAAAATGCCACATATTAGAATTACTATTTCATTTTCTTATAGGGAAAAAAAAAAAAAAGGATAAATTGCTGGAGCGTGAAGCCACGTCTAATCCAACAGCAGTTTTGAGTAATTCCTAAAGCCTTTGTTTAAAATAAAGCAGAAATTTCAGGGATGGATGAGAAAGCAAAATAAATGAAAACTGACATTCATCAGCTGAGCTGTGAATGCAAAGCACACCACAAATCTTTCTAATTGGATGTGCAGAACAGTGATTCAAAAGCTAATGTGGATAATAAAAGCATTGTATTGTAGATATTGATTTCAAGAAGAAAAACTCTTTAGACTGGCAGCTATTGTCCTGATGTTCAAACTCCCTTTTGAGTTAAAAAGAGAATTTAGTGACAATTAATGCAGCCACTTTCCATTGCAAATAAAAGCTTACAGTTCAGATGTGAGCAGCTTTTCCCCAGAATGTGGTGTCACTATGAATTTAGAGCTTGAAATGGCAAAAGCTTTACCTCTCAGACCCAAATATGAATTTATGTCTAATCAAAAATCTAATTCAAGTTACTGATTAAAATCTCTGCATCCAAATTTGTCTGTATAATAGGAATAATTTTGCGAATGTCTTAATGCATAAGAGATACACTCACCATGTTCTTTTTTCATCCAGATTTATACTATAAAGCCTTACCATATATTTACAGAGATCTACACACAGCCACCTCTCAAATTCCCTAAACTTCAAACTTTATATTTTGCTAAAACACGAGGAAGCAGCATTTGAATGTTTATTTTGTTAGCTTGACCCTTTGGAAGTGAGTTTGCCAGAAAAGCTCTCTTTTAAAGCTATGCCGACATGCCTCAATCATGAATGATTAGCAAATTGTTAGGTTAATTTAATATTTCCACTGGGTTAAATTTGGTCTTTGACATGGATGAGGAAGGAATTGGGTAAAAGCTTTTTGATTTTATTGGGCTTATTTGATTAGAAACACCTTCTGATCAAACTGCAGCCCATAAATATGCTGAAGCAAGGTAAACAGAAATAGAGAAAATAAAATAACTAGAGAAATAATCACCATGTAACCAGAGCAACCCTAAGATGTAAGCTGTAAGCCAGATGAGAAGATAAGTCAACACAGCTGATGTTGGCTTGATATTTCTGAAGATCCATCCTTGTGATTTTAGTTATTATGATTCTACATGTGGTCCAAGGTTAGGCTGTGCAGAACCTTTTATCTACGTTTTTATCCTTTTGAATACTTATCTTTAGCCTTGGTATGTCGTATACAATCTTCAGTTCATGGCATTGGTTCTAAAACTGACACCATTTGTGCAGCTCAAAATCATTCTACTAAAAAGGACTTTTATATAAGTCCAGTTCAGAACCTTGAATCATTTTAGACATTTAAATACCTGACTAGGACAGGTAGACTTAAAAGAACAAAAACCAAAAAACAAACAACCCCCCCAAAACAAACAAAAAAACCTAATACCAACCAAACAACAACAAAAATGAAAGAAACAACAACAATAACAAAAAAAACACAAACAACAACCAAACAAAAAAAGGCAATCAAAACCAAATCAAAAAAAATCAAATCAGAATACCACTCCAGAGATCAAAGACATCAATAATTTTTAAAATACATTTCTGAGAAATATTAATACATTAAACGATTAAGCTTTATTTGAAATTCCAAATGTTAAAATACTACATAAGGTACATAAACAATTACCTCAAATGAGAAACAAAGGAGCTGGCCAGTTCTGAAACTACAGTAGAAAAAGTCCAAATTTGAGAGGAGCTGAACCATAATCCCTGTGAGTATCATAAAATATATTTGGTCTAGAAGGCACTTCAAATGCTTTGTATTAAGTTAGTAGCCTAATTGTCCTGAGTTTTAAGGTTTGAAGAGATGTTTAAGGTCTCTGAGTCCAACCATTAACTCAGCAGTGCCAAGTCCGCCACCGAACTATGTCCACGAGTGCCACATCTGCATGTCTTTTAAATACTTCTTTTATACTATTTCCTGCTTTTCCTGGGACACCAGTGCTTTGTCTCTCCTCTTGTGACATGCAGCCAGGTCATATGGATTTCTACTTTGTCACAAAAAGTCACAACTGGCCAGTGCTGACCAAGGACAAGGGCTAGGATGCAAAGTACTAATGTACAGGAGTAAATGTTTATTCATGCACATGAAGTGTCCCAGCAGTACTGGGAGACCCCAAATGTGATTTTTACATAAGTTTCCAATGCCCTTCAAAGGTTCAAGTGCAGCATGATTTCACTAAACATTACCAATTACGAGTTAAAGTCTGAGAGCAACTACACTTTTTTCAGCATTCTCACCACTTGCCTGGTGATCCAGATGTCCCAGGAGACAGATTTTCCATAGTTACTTGTCTGTGATGCCAGACTACTGTGGCCCCTCCACCAAAGATATATCAGAGAGACTGGGATTCTGTTGTTACCTTGGCTGTCCAAGGGTGTCCTTTATCCTCCACAGACAGCTCTGAGCTTCCAAGAAGAAAAGCCCTTATTTCATGGGTTATGCTGTTATTTAGCTTGTTTTCTTTAATCATGAACAATACATAAGTCTTCAGTAAAATTCTACTAGCTTATTACCTTACATTACACTGTATAGTGCAAACTCATATATATTAGCAAAGTTAATACACTTTCATAATATAAAGACTTATTGGTTTAATGGCTAAGGAAGGAAATGTTCTTAATTTGCAATCACAGAAGTTGCTGTAGTGTTTGTAATGTTATAACATTTATAACTCGAAGCTTCATGATCTGCAAATGTATTTTGAAGAAAGACACTTGTTCTTGACTGCCATCTCAAATTAAACTGCCCAAACCACTAAGACTTAAGGTAGGACTCTGACCTACTGCAATGTCATTAAACAGCTTTCTGATCAAGGAAGCTCAGGGGTTTTTTTTTTGCTGCTCCTTGATTTGCATAAAGAAATCTGTACCTCGTTAGTAAAGATCATCTACTTGAAAACAAAACTTGCCAGGTTTGGAGAAAAAATGATGAAAATTATTCCAATGTATATGGATGATCATTCAATGTTCTTGAACTAATCAGTCATAGCTGAATATGAAATGGAACATGAAATAGCCTGTGTTCTGTTAACAGGATATGGTAAATTATAATAGTATGAATAAAAGAGTTTATGCAAATGAAAATTTAATGAAAATAATTATGGTTGAAATTACTGCAGTTTTGCAAAGATGCATTCATTAGAAAGATGTTTAGGATATTATCTGAACCAGTAACATCTTTCTAGTATGTGTTTCTGATCAAAGGGATATTTATTTTTACCAAATACTGCAGAATTTTGGGTGAATTTTGCATTAAATGTAGCTCTGCTCACTGCAAAGTATTCTGAATAGATACAGATTCTTTTTTTCAACATCCTACCCAACTATCACAGAAGGGAACACTGACTTTTACTCCTAGATTACATGGGATCTTTCCATTCCACTTAGTACTTTTGAAAAAAGGCAGAACCATCTAATCTGAATATGTCAATTAACTTTCAGAACTGTTAATTCAAATGTCTGTAGCCACTTTTAGAAAGTGCTGCTGCATTGGTCATATTATTGTGCAAATTGCATTGAGTCATGTCAATCAAGTCTGGCACAGCTTTCACATAGAAATAACATTACTTTTATATGAACATTATTTTATATGAAAAAAAGTGCTTAAATCCTGTTTATATAGATAGAAATAATGTGCATAAAGAATTTTCACTCTATAGAAGGTTCATCTTACAAATTTTGAGACAGCCCAGAGCCAGAGGCAAAAACTTACATGGCCATAAAAGTATCACATCCAACTTACTGGTAGCAGTTTTCACATCTCTAAAATGTGAAGAAGTAAAACACTTCAGAGTAAAACACTTGTCAGCATTTGTAAGATTATGGAAGAAAGGCAATGTGTTTGCACAGATCTCCAGTCAAATTCAGGTCAATATAGATATTTAAGAATTGGCATGTTCCTAGATTATCTGAGGAGCATTCCTGCTACATTTGGTGTACCATCTGTTAGGGGGTTATAGAAGTCTTTTTTGTTTTAGTTTGTTATATTTTTTTCCCTGTACTGTTTTAAGACTGATTTTAGGTGCTGTAAACCATTTGTCGTGTAATTGTATTCCCAATTTGCAATAGTTTAATTGGCCTGTGCACTACCAGGCATGCTGGCCTCAGACAGGATTCACCTTTCTTGGTGAGGGAGCAGAGTCTTTGCTCAGAAGCTTTAAAATAGTAGTGATGGGGACTTCACACACTGAACCATTTGTTCCACCTCTCATACTTGCCATGTCAAGACTGTGGACACAGGCATAAATCGAAAGAAAGGTGCAGTGATGAGATTTTTCAACTTGATAAGGCTTGGAGGAGGGGACCAAACTTGACAAATCAAATTTGGAAGGATTGATGTCTGGTATCATGCACTGTTTTAATGCAGCAGATTGTCAGACATTGCAGAGGTCAACATTAAACTGAATTTATGAATCTGCTGTGGTCCTTTCACTGTGAATAGGGTGTCTCTCCCTATGAAAAATCTGATAGGAGCAGTCACACAGTTAGTGTAGATGATACCAGATGATTGCTGTTCACAGATGAGTATTATGCTTATGAATCCCAGTACTAGTTCAACAGAAAAGTTATCTGGCTATGATTTTATTTAAAGATTTCATCTGTACTGCACAGTATAGAAGGATTGACACTGTACATCAACAATTGTCTAATGCACAAGACAATCCAGACCTCTTCCACAAAATTCATCAATGCCACATATGTAAGAAATATTGAACAAGGAATACTGACCCTAAATTAATGTAGTGCTTTGAATAAGTTTTAAGTAAAAGGAAAAAGAAACATGAAATATTTCCCTAAACAAAAAAAGGGGGTGAGGGATGAAGGGACCAAAACTCAAACAAATGTTTGTGTTCGAATACTTCCCTTATCGTCCTCTAAGTGGAATACCTTGGAGCCTTTTTTTATTACTTTTTCCTAAACTTTCAGACTCCCATTTAAAATAGTCAAAATAGTCCATCATTAGCATTATGGAAAATAAGGCAAGATCATAAAAACTAGCACACACAGCAAGAACTGAGAAAGCAGAACTTTTGTTAAAGTGAAAATTGATAGAATCATATAATTATAGAATGGCTTGGGCTGGAAGGGACTTTTCTGCTGCTTTAATGCAGCAGATTGTCAGACATCGCAGAGGTCAATGTTAAACTGAATTTATGGATCTGCTGTGGTCCTTCACTGTTAATGGTGGCAGAGCCTTAAAATAGTTGTGATGAGGAAGGAGGGGCAAGACCAGGATTTCCTTGGCAAGCTGTGGGATGACACGCAAAGGCTGGAGGGACAAGGTGCTAGTGAGGGCCCTCTGAGATGTGCTAACCACACTGGAGCACACTTGCAGTCTTAAGAGAGAAGTCAAAGATCCTTGAGGTAAAGAAGCCAAGAGGGAAACAGTTTGACTGGAAAAAGTGCTGGCAAAACTTCAGCTCTGGACATGAAAGAACTGGCAAAATTCACCTAGAATGCTGCAGTATTTGGTAAAAGTAAATATTCTTTTGATCAGAAACACATACTAGATAAATGTTAACTGGCTGTTACAGGCTGCTCAGGGAAGTAGTAAATGAAGTCCCCATAAAACATATTTTTTCAGGTGCTGGGGTCCGTCAGTGCTGATCACTTTTTAAGCATCACCTCCTAAGAGCAGCAGAGCAGGCAATTCCAAAATGTCAGAAGACAAGCAGATGAGGCAGAAGGTCAGTGTAGCTGTGCAGGAATCTTCTCCTGGAAATAAGGCACAAAAGGAAGGTGTATGCCACCCCTGGAAGTGTTCAAGGCTGGGTTGGACAGAGCTCTGAGTACCCTGGTCTGGTGGAAGGTGTCCCTGATCACGACAGGCAGTCAAAATTAGCAAAATTTTCGTTGTTTCTGAAAACTGTTACCATGTACACAGTATTTAATGTCCAAAACTGTAAAACTACCACTCTGCAATGATTATCCTTTTTCTTTCTTTGCAGTTATGACAATTACACTGTGCACGAGCCTTTGATTTATTTAGTCTCCCAAATGGATCAAAAAAAGTTGGTCTAGCATTTGCTGTTAAGGGTAATAGTCATCTGTCTGGAAAGCTGAGGCAATTTGTAGAATGAAATGTCTCAGGCTTGTTAGTTCTAACAAGAGAGAAGGATTCAGAACAGTTTTCTTTCCATACTTCTCCTTTAGAGCCTGAATAAAACCTTAGTTTTAATATTGTTCTTATTTGGAAACATGAAAAGTTGACAGTCGCCTGAACTGTTCAGAAGAGATATCTTTATGATAAGCACAGGTAATCACACAAACTGCAGCATTTTAGAACAAGATTAAAGCTGTTGCCTGGCTCTTGAGGCCTTATGGAAATTTTGTTTCAGATGTTTTATTATCTGAGCTCTAACTGCTCTGCAGGAGACTCAAATTTCTAAAAATGCATAAATAATCAGGAACTCATAAAGAAAGGAGTCACTGGGGCTTGTTTGTAAGAAACAAGAACATCCTATCAATTAGGAGGGTAGCAATGATACAAATGATAAAACTTGCATGTAATTACTACTGGCATACTGTAGGTTAACACTTACATGTAAAATACATGCTGAGGCAAGTGGTTTGTTTTGTTCTTTTAAATAAGTAATTGCCAGCATACTCCTTCTTCTGTCTGACAAGCTGTATATATTATTTTCACTTTTATAGTTGTTTAATCTATTTGTTAAATTAGATGCCTTGATTATAAGGATTAAATTGCATAAAAGCTCATACAAACCTCATAATATTGGCCTTATCCCTTTTTAAAATGTCTTTGAAATTTCATTATTGTATGAATGTAACATGATTTTAATGAGTGAAACTGTTGAAATGGAAGAAAACTAACTTACTATGAGACATCTCCAATAGCCTAAGATGTACTTGTCACCTTGAACTCTAGGGAATGAGAAACAGGGTGTATTTCCACCATCACAATCCTCAGTCTAACACTATTGCTAATTTATAATCTCATGTAGTAGTGCTCTGGACTTGAAGACCTCCAAGCTCAGGGTACGCATATCCTCTCTAGGCAATCCACTCCAACACTTCATGATTCTCACAGGGACTTTTTTTTTATTTTAT
>NW_016690269.1:1787917-1795088 GCF_001604755.1 Lepidothrix coronata | reverse complement strand
TTTAGCCACCAGTGTGTTTGTAACAAACGTGGGTAGAGCCCTCCCCAAATCTTCGTTCACGAAGCCCGGCCATGATGGATGATGATGATGACCTTATGAAGGAAAGCTCTGATTTGTCTTATCTGTGAGATCATGACCAGCACTGCTAATGCCGGTACTCTCATGTTCTTGGTCTGTCAGTCACCTAAAAAGTACAGAAATGACTATGCAGTCACTTATTAAAATATTTACATTTTAAGTAAGAATCATTCAAGGCCCCAGATTCCCTTTATTTCTACATCACATTTATAGGTCTATTTTTGTTTTAACAGCTTTTAAGATCCAATTGTATTCTTCCTTTTAGTCTGTTACTCAGAGGTACTCTTCAGTGTCCTCGGGCAAGCAGTAATCTTGAGTATATAAGAGAATTTAGTAATGACTATGAGTCATGAAGTGCATAAATGCTTTATTTTACAAGGTCACACTTCTCCATGCATTTTTATTAGCCTGTTTTATAATGTTGATGCTAATCATAGGCAGTTTCTTAAAAATAAAATTTTAACTATGATTTTGTCAAAGTGCTAGTGGCTAAACCTACTACTGTGTGTGAATGATTCAGAATCATAGATAATCTGAAATATATTTAGAAGTAAATGATAGTGATCTGACCCCAAAAAATGAGGAATAAAAAAGAGCAATGCTACATCACTGAAAAAAGATGAAAATAAATCTACCATTGAGCACATGTTGCTCGAAAACATCTCACTGGTGATAGCATAATTACAAAGTTAGAACATCTTAAAGACTTAGATGGAAAAGATTAAAAATAGCTTGAGCTTTTTTTTTTATTATTAATTTGGTGTACTTTACCAACCATAGTAATCATTTTTGGGCAAGACTTTTGCCTTGAGGGTTTGGAAATTCTGTCCTGGAGGAGTCTGAACTTTCTTTTTTGTTACTATAAGGTTTTGTTCAAGAGAAATTCTGTTGTGGTTTTTTTTTTTTCGTTTCAATGTGTTTTCACACTTGCAGGATGGTTGGTTGCAGATAGACAAGCGATATTATAATTACTTTTTTCATCTAGTTGCATCTACTCTTTAAACTTTGAAGATTATCAGAAAAAGTCAATCATCATAGAGGAAAGACAGTTTAAGAAAGGGAAAAGAAGGTTTTTATTTAAACTACTCTTCAAAAAAATATAGAAAAAATATTGACTGTACTTTGATTTTCCTACTAAAACAATATATATTCAGGGAAATACTTGTTCGTCTTGTTTGAAATGCTGCAAATCTCCTATCGATTTTGATTATTTAGAATTTTACAAGTAAAAAGTAAATTTTTTTGTTTCAAAGAAAGATCAAAGAAATGCATGGCCCTCAAAGCCATTAAAAACCTGACAACTGCTGCATTTTTCTGCTGCTGAAAATATTTTGCTTCCTGGTACTACTATATTCCTAGAGCAGTTTTCCTAGGCTGCTATCCTCTGCTCTACCTGCAAAGTGATGTTAGCTAGACTTCTTTGAATGTGTAAAAACTTTTATTGAAGTGATTTTGAGTACAATTTACATGCAAATTACATAGCAAGGCT
The DNA here is from genome assembly GCF_001604755.1 of Lepidothrix coronata. Lineage (NCBI taxonomy): Eukaryota > Metazoa > Chordata > Aves > Passeriformes > Pipridae > Lepidothrix > Lepidothrix coronata. Next base: position 1,793,521 of record NW_016690269.1, on the reverse strand, counting down.
TTAGTGTCTTAGATAACTAAAAGAAAAATAAAAGAGTAATTGTAATGTAGCATGAAGTAAGTTCTGCAGGTTCTCTGCCATTTATATTTGTTCTTCCATGCATAATTCTGAATTTAATGGTTTATTATTTTTTCCCACTCTACAGAGGTCCCTTGTTCCTAACTTTATAATATAGGTTCTAAAGGGAATTCTACATTTCGTGTGTATCATCACAATATATTAATGCAGTTTGGGAACACTGGCAAAAATTCTCGTCTCTTTTTAAAGGTAATGGGAACAATTTTATTACTGTAAAAGCTGTGAATGTAGCTGTCACTTTTTCACTGTGTTGAGTCCAAGGCAAGTTGCTTTTCCCCGGTGCTAAGGAGACAGCCACTCAGTAGAATTGCATATTACTCAAACTGGCTTTGTAAATCCAGAAAAAAAACAACCTAAGAAAAAAAGTTAAAAAGCAGATTATATGTGGTAACATTTGTAACCAAGAGTACGAAATTAGAGACCTTTTGGATATTTGGCTATAAAGCACTAAGGTTCTATTAATAACAACACTTTCCTATGCAGTGCCTTTCAAATAGGAGGATTCCAATACCAATGTCCAAAGCAAAATTGCCATGAAGCAAAATTACAGGCACCCTCTATAGCCTGACACACAATAACTTATATGCACTGGTAAAGAAGAGTAAGGTGTATGATTTCTTCTGAAATTATATTTTCCTCAAATCAGTTCATGCCTTATGCACAATAAGCACAGGAGTCCCTTTGTCTCCTATTTCTTTTTCTGTGTTGTTTTCTAGCCCTATTGCTTTTCCATCCATGTTCTGTTTTCTAATGTACTACACTATTTCTTACAAACCTTTCTGTTCAACCCTATCACACATTCAGGGTTCCAAGAAGCAAGATGTGATGTACAAAATGTATCTAAAGAGGAAAACTCAATACTCTTACAAAAGCAAAATATCAGGATATATTTAATCAGAATTAAAATATCAGTTTTAATATCAGGATAGAAAGTGTATCTGTTTCTTCTTTAGCAGTTTCCAGTGTGCTAATGGCATTGTTCTATTTTTGGAACTTTGCTGGAATATCGTGGACATCCATAGGTAATACATAGCAAGAAAAAATTACAGTTTGGGGGAAAAAGTTTATTGACAGTGAGAAAAATGTCACTTTTTCAGAAAATATTCATCTGGTATGGTTTCAAGGAGAAAAAAAAACCAGGAGCTTAAAAGTATTTTGTGCTTTAGAATCTTCTTAATTTTTGTCTTACACCTTTACAAATAAACACACAGAAGCCAATTATCTAAAACTGGAAGGAACACAACTGAATGCAGATGTTTCAACAAATATTCCAACCAAAAGATAGTTAAGCATGTGGACAGGATGCTAGAAGGCTGCAGAGAAACTCCATGCTTTTTAAAAACAAACACCTATTGCTGCAGGTTATTGAGGGATTTGCTTCTGCTTCTTAAAAATGCCTTGTGGGGTTCTTTAAAGGAATAAAATGTAAGATGGCAGAGTAGATTTTTTATGGTATAAGTATCCTTTATATATGTTTAAAACATGACATTATATAATACATTTCTACAGTCCAAGAAATCCTCTCTGGTGAGAAAACAAATTTAAGGACATGCTGGGGTGAAAAATAGGAGTGATAGCCAAGATCAATCATAAAGGATTAAATGAATTCCAGAGGTGCTTCCTACCTACTTAAATTATTCCATGATCCTCCAATAAGATAAGATTTATTTTATCTCTAAACAACTTTTAAATCCTTCAAAATACAGGACAGTTCCAATATCAAGGAAAATAGTGACTGAAGGATCTGTACTTTAGCTAATATAGCTATTTGTGGCCCCAAAAATATGATTCCTTTGAGAATTGTTTGGTAATGTTATAGGTCATTTATGGTTTTGGTTCCTCTACAGCGTAATAGTTCTTTCATAAAAAAAAATAAATCTTTTTATTGCTTCACTCCAGCGTCTCATATTTCTTTCTTCTATTCATTTTAAAACTCCTTTTTGGGCTATATACAAGTCTCAGGTGAATTGTTTGGCCTTCTAACAAATGCAATCTCTCTTCTGATTCAGTTTCATGTGCTTACTCTCCATGAAAATCTCAATACTATTTTTCTACTTAGTTTGAGCTTCATAAAGATATATTTTTAAAACCTTTCAATTATGTTTATTGCATTTTCAACCTGGGGACCCTTCAAGGGCCTTCTCACCCTTTCCAAGCCGTGGGGCCCAGCTCTGCACACAGGGCTCGGGGTGAGGCCACCCCAGTGCTGAGCACAGCAGGATGATCCCTCTCTGGGTGCTGGGGATGCTGTGTCTGATCCCCCTGGGATGGGGTTTGCCCTCCTGGCTGCCCGGGCACACTGCTGACCCACACTAAGCTGCTGCCCATGAAACAGGAGCCAGGCCTAAAAGAGTTAACTGAGATACCTTGGCCTGCTAACAAACCCCAATACCTGTTTTGCTGGAAGAACATTTTAGGAGCACTGGTTCATATCATGTTCTGTTCTGATCACTGCACCAAAGGCCTTATTATGGAAAGAATAGGAGTAGTACACACACAGTAATAAATTAGGTAAACCAGACCTTTGAATAAGATCTAGAAGGCCCAGAGCCAGGATTTTGCAAGCTTGAAGAATTCAGGTCACCTGATTGAAGAGGTCAAATTGAGGAAGACGTCCATGGCGGCCACCAGAGGGATGAAAGCTTGAGAAGAAGACCCCACAGTAGAAGACTGGGCCTGTCTGGAAAGACTCTGCCCAGAGACCAGCCTGCTTATTAATATGTATAATAAATGATGTAACCATGGATCTAAAGTGTATAAAATGGCTTGGTTTTGCACTTTCAAGTTGAGCAAGTTTGTCCAGCATGAGCTGGCTTGCTCTCAACGTTGAATAAACAAATACCTTGCTGCTTAAAGATAAAATAATGTCTCTGAGCAGTCTTTCTGACTGAGTTTTTCAAATTCACCCACAGCACCCCAGATCCCACTGTACGGCTGCTCCTAGACACTGCTGTCCCAGTTTATCCTTGTGTGCAGCAGTGCTCCATCCCAGGGGCAGAATCCAGCATTGTTCTTGTTACATTTTGTGCCACTGATAATCGCCCAGTGCTCCAAGCTATCCAGATCCCTCTGTGAGGTTTTTGTCCCTCAAGAGAGTCACCAGCACCTTCCAGTTTGGTATCATCAGCACATTTGCTGCTGATGCACTCAACTCCTGCCTCCAGCTCCTGGATTAACATGTAGAACAGAACTGGTCCTAGGACTGATCCCCGAGGAATGTTGTATTCCAAAATTTGGATATGAGAAAAAAAAAACTTCTAGGTTTAAACAAAGGCCATGGGCTACATAAGCTGGGAAAATCCCTCTTTACTGACCTCATCCCTGTGGATCCTTCCTGCCTTCTTCAGCAGGATGTGAAGAGATTCCTTGCATGAAGTTATCACATGCCCTGCCCGGGCCAGAGAGTTCGCACCCTGATCTCATCAGACCTGTGTAGAAGACCTATTGTACCTTATCTCTCCCTTTGTGTTCCCCCCTGTAAAATCCACCTAAGGTAAATGAGTTTTCCTCTATGATGTGAGTGCTAAGACCCAAAAGTTTGTAATTTAGGATTTCCCCTTTACCTCATCCCTGTAAAGTCCCTAACTGTAACAGTTCTGCCCAGACGTAGCCCCACACACTACAAGCCCTGGAGCCCTTCTTCATCCAGCACACTGCCCAGAGCATGCTGTGCAGGACAGTATCGAAAGCAACACCAGAATCAAGAAAAGCTGCATCCACTGCTTTCCCTTCAACCACCAGGTGAGAGACCTTATTGTGGAAGGATATTAAATTATTTCGGCAGGACCTTCCCTTTTTTGAACCCATACTGACAGTGGATGGTGATTGCACTGTCCTTGAAATCCCTTTCAGTACTCCCCAGCATGATCTCCATCATTTTTCCAGGTACTAATTACAGACTAACAGGTCTGTAATTTCCTGGGTCCTCCTTCATGCCTCTCCTGTAAATTGGAATAACACTGGCCAGTTTGCAGCCAGCAGGGACCTCCCCCGGCTCCTCAGACATTTGGCAGATGATCAAGAGGGTTCTACCATAACACCTACCAGCTCCTTCAGTGCTCTGAGATGAATCCCACCAGGTCCCATGGACTTATGAACAGATACAATTTGCCGCTCACAATTTCAGTGTCCACAAATGGAAGATCATTGCTTCTGCAGTTGTGGTCTTCCCACTCCTCTGAGCTGGAGCTAAAGATCTATATCAGTATTATTGAAGACTGAAGCAAAGAAGACATTAAATGCCTCCATTTTCTTTGCCTCCTTTTTTGTCAGATGGGCATCTTCATCAGTCCAATATTTTCCTTAGACCTTCCCTTGCTATTAAATAATTTAAACACTCTTTTCAACGAACTTTTTCAAAATATGGGGCAGGGAGGAAGGTCACTGTTTGCTTGTTTTAGCTTGCTTTCAAAACTCATTCATGAAGCCAAAGAGAAGTATGTTTGATGGGCTGCTTGGATCTGTCATAGGAAATGTGGTAAAAGTTACAAAAGCAATTCAGGTTGATTTCTGTCATCATTAATAGTTGGCTGGGGTTAACATAACATAATCTTTCTTTAATTCAAAATACTTCAGGTCTTCAGTGGAAGAAAGACTAGTACCTACTGCATGTGAGTACTCTGTAAAGCAAGTACCCTTAGTGGATGATCAGATACATATTTTGCAGCACAGCTGTTAATAAAATGATTGTTTAATGTGTGAAAGTTTTTTACAGCTAGAAAATTAAGAGTGGTTTCTGTTCAATGTCTAGAATACAAGTAATAGGTGTAAACCATACCAGTTTAAATCTGTCATTAGTGGAAATAAAGTCTTGCACAAAGCTACTTTGCACAGAAATGGGTGAATGCAGCAATTATTTTGGCTTTCTAGACTATGATATTTCTCTTTTTGTATTATTAGTCATCCTATACTGCCAAGATTCAGACATGCTTGGCTGTCCTTGCCCAGATTATGGTACAGGATTAAATTGCAAATTCTGTGCTTTACCTTGGTTATTCCTACATTTTGTTCCTCTGTCTGTAGAAACTCCCCTGTTGTTTAATATCCAAGGGAAAGCATCTCTATATAAGAGAATTCCTTAGACTTCCCTATTTCAAATACTACATAGAGATACAATTAATTCCCTAAGGAAAACTTTAGCCACAGTTTCTTTTTTAAATATTCTATGAAAATTTCTCTAACCATGCTTTTTTTGAAGCACTTCATGCTTTGTCATTCTTCCCAGATCCCACAAAAATAAATAAATCATGTGATACAGTAGCATTTCTGGCTCATGAAAATGTAAAAAAGTGAAGTAAAATCAAATTCCAATGTTTTTATTTTCACCAATAATTAAGAAAAATAATATAATACAGAAATTATGTTCCATACGTATGTTTTGAAGTGTATGGGGAAGAGTATTCTTGGGAACATGTTCCCATGAATAAGAAGCTGTAATAAAATTTATTGCAATGCTACTTGCCCTAAAAATAATAAAAAAAAAAAACAAAACAAAACAAAACAAAACAAAACAAAACAAAACAAAAC
>NW_016690269.1:1782667-1786768 GCF_001604755.1 Lepidothrix coronata | reverse complement strand
AAAAAAAAAAAAAAACAGAAAGAAAAAAAGATTGCATTATTAAGTTTCCATGCCTACAGCTATGAAGTTGGAAGGCAGCAGCATTGCAGCTCTAGAGTTCAGATGACAAAGCTTTGGTTTGCCATGAGAAAATGTTTTTCCTCTCACAAAAGATATAGAAAAGTCTGTTGACTTCTCCTCTTGTGTCCTTTGTCTGTTTACAGTTGTCAGGAAAGAGAGGTTGTGAATTGTCATTACAAGTGCTTTGAGTAACTGTGGACAAAAATCACAATAGGATGGATAAAAACAACCCTCGTTCTGAAGTCAAGTAAAACATTTCTTTTCCCAATCAATACCATGATTTCTGCCAATGAAATTGCTCATCAGTTATGCAAAACTTGTGTTCAAACTCTTGAAAAACCAAGTGAGATGTGCATACAAATATGTACATGACATTTAACACCATATAGCTACTAATGATTGTAAATTTACCAAGTCCAGCAGCAGTAAAATATTTTAGTTCTTAATAGATAAAAAAAGTTGCCTCAAGAATCAAAGGCCAAGTTTTCTTAATCCGCCTAAGATTTTCAGCCCCTGTCAACTGAAATGCCACATTAGATGCTTAAAACAAAAGTCTATCAATTAGTTCAGTATTTCACTTTCTGAAAGAATTTGAAGATCTCCAGTTAAAACCTGGCAGCTAAATAAAAACGCATAGATTATTTGAAAGTATCTTCTGTATTTGTTTTTGAACGGCTGTAAAAGTTTGATTAGTAGTGAATTAACTACAAAATAAATTTCTTAAGACCTTCCTCTGATTTTTGGGGTTTTCTTAATAGCACATCTCACTTTGCTCTGCTTATTCACATAAATTGCTTATAACAAGGCTTTTCTTAATTAAAGCTGTCTACTCTGTCTGGATGCCTTTGAAAGCTACATAACTAAACACAAATTTCTAGATGACCATACAAGCATTTAAAAATTTAATAATAATCCAGAAATATTCAGATAAGCAAGTACTCATAAAAAATTTTGGTCTTCAGGTCAGCCTAGGAACAAATGTTTGTTCTTGCAAGTCTTCACAGGAGACTGAAAATGAATGGGTAATACTAAATTGATGATATTCCTATCATCACAACTAACTCCTGTTTATAAAAATTGGTAACTTACAGTAAATATTGACCTGTTATTGACAAATAAGTCAATATTGCCAACTAATAAAGCAGAAATCAAACAACCAGAACCATGTGTAATTAAAAGTATCTTGATTTCTCTTGAGCTTTTCAGTACGATTTGTTAAATTTGTAAAAGACTATTGTTCACTGCTTCTAACTTTTAATGGATCCAAACATAATTATATTAATTTCCTCCTGATTCCACATCAACAGATATCATAAAAAAGTATAGTGTGAGATATGATGGACAATGCAACATAAAGAGTCCAAATATGCATCATGTTGACGTAAGCATATGTTTAGAAAGTGATACTTATTAGAACAAGAAATAACTGCTAAATAAAGTATATCTGTAGTCTATAACAACATGTAGAGTCATTGTAAGCTGCAGAGTATTCAATATAGCTTCTATAGCACTTGCTGTTTACTGAGTGACGATAATTAATTGAATTTAGGTCAGATTTTCAAACACATTATTCTTCAAATAAAGGTACTATTCCACTCTGACTTCTTCATACTGAATTCTAATGCAATAATATTTTGTCCTTCTTATTCACTCTGTGTTGATAGGTTATCTTGATGAAGAGGCTAAGGTTACAAGTTATATTTATAAATACATTTTGCCATAGAAAATTGAAAGAAGTCAGTGGACGAAAGAAAAGAAATTATAAGGGGAAATAGGAAAAGTATGATTTTTTTGTCATATATTCTATCAAAAGAAGACTATCAGAGGATCATGAAAAAATTATTATAAGATTTTCCATTATAAATATATTAAATGTTTCACTATTTTTCTTGATGAGATCATCTACCTACTTAAAGCATGTAAACGTTTCTTATATCAAGCATCCTCTACCATTTAATTGATAATATGCTCACAAGAATAAAAATCTTAATTAGAGTGGCTATATTGGACAAGTAGATACCCAGAAGTTAATCATGAAAAGCATTAATAATTTTTCAAATTTAAATAGCAAGCTTGTTTTTTATCTTACTCCATTTCTTTTTCGTCTTATTCTAATATACTGAATGCATGATATAAGCTTAGACTAGCTTTTTTTTTTTCCTTTTTTTTTAAAACAACCAAGTCAAACAAAGACTTATTTAAACGAACAGTTTTTCAAATTTCAAGAGAACTGGCAAACTAGTAGAATAATGGTAACAAAAGCAGAAGTTCAAGGTGGAAGGGGAAAAAGTCACTGAACAGGCCATCAAATCACGTTTTCAGAGAGGACCAAAATAAGTCAGAATAGTAACAACTATAGTTGTTCAGAGTAGGAAGACCAACTGAATTGCAAGACAAAGAGATTAGTCCTATAACCCAGATAGATATTCTAAATTATCGTTATCTTCCCTGAGGTAGAAATTATGAAATGAAACTTGGCAGATAGCAAACTGTTCCTGTCTAGAAACAGAACTGTCCATATGACGACTAGTGGATATTATCCATTAGGATTTACTTTCAAATTATCAAATGTCAGCAGGGTCTTCTTACAGTGATATAAAATCTGGACACCTCACCAAGATTTTCAATTGGATGTTCATCTTTAGCTAGCCAAAGGGTTTAATAGAAAACCATATTATGTGAGGATGATAAGCAAGAATATTTCTGAAATCTCTTAAAATATTTTATCTACAGCACTTAAAATAGCTGTTCAGCAGTCTGATGGCATCTCCATTGATCTGGAAGGAGAAACCAGCCAGGTGAATAATAACTTCATCTGCGGCAAGATTTTCTTAACATCTTCATTTATTGCATGAATGCATCTTTCTATTAAATTCTCTTATCTTTTCCTCTCACAAAGCAGTAAGTACTATATCACCTCTTAAAGTTATCATTTCTAGGGCTAACTCTAGTTAATTCTTATCACAGAGAAATGTATTCCAACACTGACTCTCTCTAAGAAGTACGAGGGTGCTACACCTCTTGTGCACACACCGCATTACCAGAAATGTTGCAAATAAGCTCCATGTTCCTCTCTGAGTGGAAATAATAACTTTACAGGGTGTGGTGGTTTGAGACCCTCAAAACCCCAATTTCCAAGTCCAAGCCCCCCTCCCACAACTTGCTGCAGTGTGAGAGGTTTTTCCAGACATAACACAATTCAGTATGGGGGAGAGGGAATTAAATTACAGTTTATTATACAAATAAATACTATAATATATTATATACACAATTTTAACTATCTGTCCTATGGTAAAGCAATATTTACATTAGATCAAGTCTGTCCTTTCCCTCCAATAAAATTTCAGAAGGGAAGAAGGAAAGATCCTTTCCACTTTCAGGGCAGCACAATCTCTTCTCTTCCAAGCAGCAGGTTCACTCTGTTGTAACTGGAAAATATCTCTCCCTCTCTCCATTACAACGTAGGGGTTTTTTTCTACCCCTCTCAGCCCTTTGGCTCCAACCAAAGGTCTCTCCCGTGGGCTGCAAAGCAGGGACAAAACTCGCTTCACCAAGGTCATATCATGGGGTGTAAGACATCTCATGAAAGTCCCTTCTTCAAGGGGTTGAGTTCCCTCGAGTCAGAATGTTTAGGGCAGCTCTCAGTTCGGTCTTTGCCCCAAGCCTCCTACCAGAGCTCCTTTGCTCTGTCTCAATTTCCAGTGTGGCAGCAGGGGGGGCAAGGTCACTTCCCCCCACATTTCGTCTGGCTATCTTGGTCCAGCTTCCAGGATGTCTCTGAGCTTCTCAGCTCCTCTCTCAAGTGTTGCTGCATTTCAGGACTCCCTTCAAATGGAAGTCCACCCCCTCCTTTTAAAAGGGGTCTCCAAGGGGTTTTGGAAAGTAATTCAGTCTTACCTCAAAAACAGTCTCTGCTGAGTTTTCTTGTGGCAAGGTGTGGTGGTTTGGACCTTGGTTTTTCCCCCAGAGGCTGAAAAGTGGTAGACCCCAAGGGGTGGAAACCCCTGGATGTTTTGAAGTTTTGCCCAATGGGCGCTCCTG
>NW_016690269.1:1773813-1780528 GCF_001604755.1 Lepidothrix coronata | reverse complement strand
TCACTCACAGTGGGGAAAATCCCCCAGCCTTTGACTATGGCACCCCATCCAGTTTAACACTGTTCTGGGCTTCCACAGCCCCAGCTGGGGGCTGAGGGGACCTAACCCCCAGCTGGGCTTATGGACGGCAGGAGTTCTGGAACACACGCAGACGATCAATGTGATCAGACAATGTCCCATTTATTATTTAAATGAGTTAACTTTTATACAGTTCAGTTTTTTCTGGGTACATGGTTACAACAAGGTGATTGGATAGCTCAGTCTGTGCACTCGTCTCATACCTTCAGTTCACTGGTTCTGGTGCTCTGTCCACGCGGTCTGAGACCATTCATGCCACCCAAAGTCCCTCCTATTGATCTGCCTTTAGGGATTTTCCCGAGATTTTGCAGGTGTCTCTTTATCTCCAGTTTCCCACAACTTTCAACTGTAAACACACAATTTTCTCATACCTTACAACTATAAACACACAGAGTTTTCACACAGTTTGCAACCTCCAAAGTTATGCTAAGTAAGGCCTAGTGCTTCTCAGAAATATGGATTGCTCAGAATGTGTCCATTTTCCTGCAAATATCCCTGCAGGGGCTCACTGGCCCCTCAGCTCCTTGTGACTTCACACCATGGCTACTTCTCTCCAGCTACATCATCATCTTTCTTTTCTGATCTGTTATAATATGCTGATTTCAAAGGAGCGAAATGTAGCTTCTGATTGGGCCCTAACCAAGAACACCACCCCCTCGGGGGTTACCAGTTTTCTAACTCCAGGGGAAAACACTTTTTTCCCCATAACACAGGGAAATAATATATTGACTTTTTAAATGGAAAAGGCTCGATTTTCAATAGATTTGATGAAGGCAATGCATTAAAGTTATGCTAACCAAGCTCAGCTTACCAAAGAATGACGTAGTGGTAAAGCAGAGGAACATGTTGAATTAGAGAGTTCTCACCAGACTGTTTTCTTTTGGAAACTCCTGCCTTCTACAGCCAAAGAAAAAATATTATTATATTATATATATATATATATATATATAAATATATATATTATATGTATATTATTATATGACAGGAAAGCAAAACAAAACAAACCAATGATGACACCAAAAGGAAAAGCTAGTTTTAGTGCATAAATTGTAATGTTTTACAGTAGTACTTGACATTACCAATGTGATAAGGGAAAAACTGGGAATCATCGAAGTCACTTAGATATTCAACCATCTTTCAATAACAAAACATATTTTTGAATAATATCTAAAATATATAAAAATTGTAATGTTTTACAGTAGTACTTGAAACTCCAGGGCAGAAATTGCCAATGTGATAAGGGAAAAATTGGGAATCATCAAAGTCACTTAAATATTCAACCATCTTTGAATCAGAAAACATATTTTTGAATAATATCTATTATATGTTTAAAACTGTAAAAAGAGTTTAACAATCAGAATCTCAGTATTTAATTATTTCACCTCTCTGTATTGATGCAAAAACACCTTCACCTTTGAATAAAAGAGACAGCATTATATTTTTTTTCTTTTTTTTGCCTGATTTGGAAACAGGAAGAATAAAACACAGCAGTAAAAAGAATTCTTGAAGGACAGGCAGTTTCATTTCAATTATCAAGAAACAGAATCGGATCAGGTTGTGTGGGTCCTGTATTTGACAAAGGTAAGAAATTTCTCACTCAGTTTTGTGTTAACTGTACATGCATTTACAGGGATTGATGGGTTAAATACTATGAATGGTAGAGTCCCTTAACCTAAGATATTGGAAATCATTCTGGCAGTGCTTTTTGAATGAGGGAGTGATGCTAGGGCCTTAATAGCTTTTGAAGTAACAACCTCATGATATCAAAAATTTTACTTAGAGCTTTGCTGTGTTCAGTATTTAAAAGATTTAATTTATATACAATTCTGTATTTCATATATAACAACAAAGATTTAGGTTTAAAAATGGATTGATAGAGAAAACAGTTATTATATACTAAAGATTATCTTATAAAATATTATTTTATACTTGGTAAATTATATTATTTATAATTTACATATACATTATATACATTCTACTTTAGGTACACATACATTATACATATATATAATTACCTTTTATAGTCACTCAAAATTCAGTTTTATAGGGCCAAGTTTATATTTCTGAAGTCTATTTAACTTTTGCAATTGCAGTAGGTTGCAATTTTTTTGAATGTTCAAAAGCACCATCTTTTAGTGACAAACACAGAGCCCCACTTGAAAAGGAATAATCTAACATTCTTTCTTTATTTCCATTTGCTGCTGTATGTTCAAAAGTCCTCTTACCCATCTGATGATCACCTTGCATTTAATAATGTATTCAGAATATCAAAAAAAAGCTGTTATTGGGTTTATTTCTGATTGGGTTGATTTCGGATCTCTGACTTCATAAATTATCCCAAATTCTTTCAAATCCTTTACTATTTAATTTTTAACTTCCTAAGGCCTTTTGTTTGGATTGTTCTAAGCTTTTGCTATTGACCAATGCTATTGATATAATAACACCTAACCTCTGTGAACAAAAGCAGTTGTTCACCGTGTAGGTAACAAAGTAACACCCACCAGAACTCTTTTTTAGACCTAATGATTGCTGATTTCTAAAATGTTCTTTTTTATCAAGCATTTGTTCAAATTTATTTCAGTAATAGTGAGATTTGGAATGAAGTAAATTGCTAGAATTTAATCTCACACTAACGAAGGAGTTTAATCCTTCTCCTGTCTTCTCATCTGCCTCCAGAAATGTGAATTTCCTCTGTATGAACACAAGAGAACTCAAAAATACTCATTAACAGAATATTTGTTCAGATAGTGTGGACATGGAATATTAATAAAAGTGATTTCTTAACCTATAACTTTGAAAGAATTGTGGATTTAACCTTATGCGATTATGGTTAGCCGAACAATCTTTTGCATTGCTGTCTTTACTATGCTATTCACCTGGTTATCTTCTAGCAGCCACTTTTAAATAAAATATAACATTAATTTTTAGAAGCAAACAAATCTGATCACATTTTAATCCCAGGTTTTGGGCTTCGAGGGTTTTTGCTTGTTAGTATTTGGTTTGGGTTTTTTTACTAGTGTTGCCATTGTTACCTTCCTGTTTCTGCTTCATTTCTAGGTCTTTCTCCTAAATGTTCCTAATTTTTTTTAAACTCTTCAATATTTTTGAAACAAGAATATACAGTTTATACCCACAATCTTGGTTTCCCGAAATTCTTGCTGTCTAAAAATATGATTACAAAGCAATAAAATCCTATTTCATTAAATATATATAAATATATTTACAGAAAGCTTGTGATCACACGGTGCTTTTCACTTACAATTTCCTTACACCTTTGCTTCCCACTGTAGCTACAAAATACCTTGCATTCACCCTTTGAGATTTGAATGTTGCTACTTAAATGCCTAGTTTTGTCTTCATCCCTGGAATTTCATTGCTGTGATGATCTCCAAAGTCTGTCTGGAGTCAGTCAGTGCTCAACAATTTTTGTCTATCACATTTTAATCAAAAATGCCCTTCTAGAAGTCATTTTTAACTTCTTGCTTTTTCCCCTCCATAGTTATTAATTGAGTTATAACAGATGATTTGCTATGAAAAAATGAGCCAAAGTTCACAGAATGGAACACAGGTGCTTATAAATCATAGCAAATGATCATCCTTACGTTTCCTATAAAAACATTTTCAGTTTTCCATGTGCCTTTCTGTAATGCTACTGCACAGACTCTGTAAGGCTGAAGTTGACCATATGTTGTATGAGAGACTAAGACTGGTACCAAAAATCCTGGTGTATAAAAAAATAGGAAAACTAGTGTAAGCACCTTTTTTTTTTTTTCAAAATTATTTACATACCTCAAACCCAGAAAAATTTAGACATTGTGAAAACTAAAGAAAACAAATTCATACTCCATCTACATTTGAAAGGGTTATCAGGCTAAGGTTAACTTAAATATTCACACTTTCCAAAAATTATTGATAGATAAAGCTAAATTCTGTTTTATTCTGTTAAGGTTGTTGGGGGGTTTTCTTGTGTGGGTTTGGTTTGGGTTTGTTTGTTTGTGTTTTGGGGTTTCTTGTTTGTCTGTTTGTTTTTAATTTCAATAAAAGTTTGAAAAATATGTCCTTAATCTCTCAGTTTCTCTCTTTAATGGATTTGGTGACAATATCCTGACAGTAACAGATGATTTGTGAGTAAACTATCAACTAAGGAAGCCAGTCAAGATTAATTGTCCATTCTAATGAAAACAATAAAATTAAGGCAAATTCAGCTATTTAATAGATGAGTGGACATAAAATTTAGCTCAACTGCAGTGCAATATATGAAATTTCTATGCAAAATAGTTAATGCACATGGAAAAAGTATACACCTTCAAAAAGATCCCCACATGTCTTTTTGAAGTTTGCTCCTTTTTTTTTTCCAAGCAATGCAAGTAACATTTTCTCAGATTAAAATAAAAGAATAAGAAGATTCTGTGTTTGATCCGTGTTTCTAGGGATAAGATTATCTCAGCCTTTCAGCTCTTTGTCTCTTCTTGACAGCAAACAGAAAGATTTGTGGAGTTCTTTTGCTAGATGCTAATATGAAAAATAGCTTTGATGGTAAATGAACACTAAGAGCCACAAAATAAACAACAACCAAAAAAATTGAGATCTGTCATTGTAGATCACCTTATATTGGCCAACAGTTCCTGTATTACTTTCCATTACAGTGGCTCATAGATACATAAAATCAAGGATATTTTGACATTTAACAAATAAATAATTACAAATATCCAATTAGTAGAGGTCCCTTCCAACCCAGCTGATTCTATGATTCTATGATTCTATTAAGTGCTTTGGAAACCAACATTTGGATCAATCCAGCTTGTTAATTTTAAACATTTGGGGGGGGAGGGAAGGAATGCTAGTAATTAATTTTTTTCTTTTTTTGAATCTACTTTTATTTTTACACATTTTCATATATACATTTCTCTATATTTTTCTATACACTATTTGTATAGAAATATATTTGTATTTTATTGTTTCTATTGTATAGAAATAGATTTGTATTTTATTTTATCATGTTTTTCAGTTTCCTCTGATAGAGTCACATTGTGACAGATCAATAAATCCTTAAAATAGAGTAAGACTCAGAGGAGGTGAGCAAGGGTGAAACTCAGGGAATAATGTAGAGTTTGATGGACCATAACAGTTGTAAAGAAGCTCAGCTTGATCTCAATGAAAAGGGAACACAGGCCACACAAAGGTCTTTGTTTTAAACAAACAGCTATCAATTGGTGGTGTAAATATTTGTCCCTGAGTTCATTAAAAGAGTGTGAATGTCTCCCTGACTTTAGCAAAAGAATTTTAAGAGAGCAACAGGCTTTAGGTGACACCAACCCTGCTATTCCTTCCCATCAACTGGAGACTCTTGAGCATCCTGACAGAGAACACAGGACTGAGACTGGTAATGGGAATCAAATTGGTGTTGTGATTGAACTGTGTATTGCAACTGGTGCATTTTGCCATAATTTGCATTTGTTTTGAGATTTAAATATATTTTTAATCACTCTACTAAATCAGAAATCTCGTGTTGTAGCAGTGAATCTGATGAGAAACTTGTTTAAACATGCTTCAAAATGGCTTTGTGGTCTCTTTGCAAACACATGCTTCTTCTTCCCGACACCCCCCTGTGAAGGGCTGTTGTCTCCCATACAGAGTGTCCTGGGAAGGTGTTCTGAGGTGTTTCTCATTGGCCCCCTTTAACCTCTTCCTATTGGTTGTTAACCCCTTCCTGCAACCTGTAATTGGTTAACCTGTGATTCCTCCTAACCCTATAAATGTAACATCCCCAGCAATAAACTCTCTCTTGCCTCCTCCCCACGCCGCTGTGCTGTCTCTGTGCCTGCCATGGGACCACGTGCATGGGGGGAGGGGGGGGCACCTCTCCCCTCCAGGCTCGGGGCCTGAAAAACCCTGTCTGTCGCTGGAGTTCCCTCTCCCCATCCCTCAAGACGTCGGAATGGTTCTTCAGATGGAGATGGAACTAGAACTGGGCTCCCCCACGTCGTTGGTGGGAAAGGGATCCAGATCGTGTGACATCAACTATCTTCAAAACGCCCCACTCTGCACTGGTGTGGCCTCACCTTGAATATTGTGGCAGTTTTGGGCACTGCTATATAAGAAAGATATTAAGCTGTTAGAGGGTGTTCAAAGGAGGGCAATGAAGATGGTAAAGGGCCTTGAGGGAAAGCCATATGAGGAGCAGCTGAGATCACTGAGCCTGTTCAGCTGGAGCAGAGGAGGCTGAGGGGAGACTTCACTGCAGGTACAACTTCCAGCTCAAGCAGCTGGACCTGTTCAGCCTCTAGAAGAGACAACTGATCCATAACCTTATCAACTTGTATAAGTATCTGAAGAGAGAGTGTCAAGAGTGTGAAGACAGACTCTTCTTGGTGGTGCCAAGCAATAAGAGGCAATGGTAAGAAACTGATGCCCAGGAAGTTCCACCCGAATATGAGGAAGAATTTTTCTGTTTGGGCAACCAAGCACTGGAACCAACTGCTTAGAGAGGTCGTTGAGTCTCCTCCACAGGCTACTCCAAGGGGATGAGGTTCAACCAGGCCAAGGGCCGGGTCCTGCCCTTTGGCCACAACAACCCCCTGCAGCTCCAGGTTGGGACAGAGTGGCTGGAGAGCAGCCAGGCAGGAAGGGAGCTGGG
>NW_016690269.1:1766005-1772518 GCF_001604755.1 Lepidothrix coronata | reverse complement strand
CCTCCCCTCTGACTAATATAAAACCACAAAAAAAAAAAAAAAAAAAAAAAAAAGAGAGAGAAAGAAAAGAAACATTCAATAAAGAAATTCAAATAAAATATTCTGTGACAAGCCATCACATGACCACAACTCTGTTTTGTTTATGATTTATAAGCGGATATGATGATAATTATATCTATTAAAAAACTTTCAGATTTTTTTTCAAATCTTGAGCTAGAATTTTTCAAATTAAAATGAAAAAAAATTCCAAGAATATGTATACTAGATTAGCAAGTGTGCAATTAAAAAAACGGTGAATGTCAAAAGGCAGGTTCGGAGGTGCCTACGTTGGATTTAGATGTGGCTACCAAAATGGAAACTACAGCAGCTACAGAACAGAGAGAGAGAGAGACAGAGAGAGAGAGAGAGAGAGTCACACAGCAGAGATTGGCACAGAACCAAGGAGCACGGACTCAAACTATCTTCTTGGACTTTGTGAGGAAGGAAAAGACTTCAGTAAAGAGTGGTGGTCTGAAAAATAAAAGCTAGACACGATTCCAGCACGGGGAAAACTGGAATGCTTTACTGAATACGAGAATACAACTTTAAAAGCATTTGGGGCTGGACATGTTAATGAAGGGGACAACCTACGTTAATTGGGGAGTTACACAAGTTTTTACTGCAATTTCCAAATAGCTAATTTTTCTTCAAGCAGGATTACATGGGTGATACAGGGATTGCAGGGGTTTAGACATGGTTTTAACAGTCATCTCAAAAAGTCCTTTCTTAATTCTGCTTGGAGCCAGGTTTATATCTCAGGGTTGCACATCAACAGGTCCCAGGACAAAGGTCCAAATTTCTACAGATCACGAGATGTTTGTCAGCCTTGTTTTCCAAGATTTGTGATTCAAATTTACCGAGCCTCCTTTTGCTGAGAGCTGGTTTTTGTTCCCTTCAGTAAAGAGCTGGAGGTTGGTGGAGGGGTGGATCAGAGGAAATCCTTTTCCCTGAACGCTCCAATGAGAGAAAGACTGTTTACCTACCAGCCTAAGGGCTTCTCCTGGACTGAATTATGGGAAGGGTTCAGAGGGATGATAGAAGTGTGTAATATTGTATATATATAGTTGGTTTTAGCTTGTACAGTATTTATTTGTGTAGAATAAATGTATATATTTTCCCTTCCCCCATGCAGAGGTGTGCCTGCCTGAAAGTTTCTCTTCGGTGTTGAGGTAAAATTGTGGGAAGGTGGGGGAAGCTTGGAGATTGGATTTTTGTGGGGGTCAAACCACCACACAGCGCCAGTTGCCTTAGCAACAGCATCTCCCCTCTTCTCCAGCACAAGTGCCAAATGTCTGTGCTGGAGGCACTGAGGTCTCTGTGTATTTTCTGTGAAGTTGTAGCTTTCCTGGGAAGAATGTCAGCTTATTTAACCAGCCTGAGGAAGAATCATATGCAGGGGAATTTGGCTTAGGTTTCACTTCACATCACTTATATGCTCATTCTTGAAGAAAGAGTGATCAGGTCAATTGTTTTCTACGTGATGCAAATTCTCTACATTCTGCATTTGCAGAGGTCAACGAAGCTGAGACAATCCCAGGGGAGGCAGAAAACTGGAATCCTTTATTGGACATCCAACTTCATATTTAAAGGGTTCAGGGTTTACATATTCAACAGGGGGTTCTACATATTTATAGTATTAAAATGGGGGGGGTTCACAAGGATGAGGTAAGGGAAAAAACCTGGGTTAACATTTTTGGGGTCTTAGAAATTCCCTCATGGGAAAAACCCACTTTAATTTGGTCTGTGATTTTACTAGAGGGACAGGTAACACAAAAGGAGAGATAAAACTCAATGGGTCTTCTGCATAGGTTGATCAAATCAGGGTATGGTCTCTCTGGCTTGTGATAATACCATGCAAGGAGTCTCTTCCATTGTGCTGGAGGAGGCAGGAAGAACCCACAGTGATGAAGTTACTAAAAAGGGTTTTTCTCCAGCTTCTGTGACTCTAGGTTTTCTGTTTAAGGCCAGCAGTTTCTTTTCTCATATCTAAAATTTGGAATCCAACACGCATTCCCAAAATTTTTAGAAATATACAGGTGAACAAACCATCCACTAGAAACCAATACATCCCTGTGGAAGTAACATCTTTTACTAAATCTTACCCTGAAAATTGTATCTTACCCTGAAAAAAGAAAAAAAACAAATAAAAAACAAACAAACAAACAAAACCCCAAACAAACAAACAACAACAACAACAAAAAAAAAAAAAAACACAAAAAAAGCCCAAACTGACAAAAAAACCAAAACCAAACAAACCAAAACCAAACAAACCAAAAAACAACAAAACCAAATGTTGCCTACACTGTGGATTATAAGGATGCAAATGAAAGAATGTACAAGTGTTCTTGAAGACTGCAAGGGATACTAGGAAACTTCACTTTATTATACACACAAAAATAGATTTTTTTTAGTTTAATTAGTGATTTTGTGGCTTGCTAGCATCACAAGGAAGTATATTTCAGTGATCTATGTCACCCCGAGGCAAGAATCATTTTGAACAGCAGGGGCAATCCCAGAACTGCAGTTAATCAATTGGAAACCTGCCACTCTTGTCTTTAAATTTGTTTTATAAGGATAATTAAGACAAATTTCTGGCTCCAAACCATGTATTTGGGTTTTGTTTGGGGTTTGGGTTGCTTGTGTTTGTTTTGTTTTTCTTTTGTTCTCTTCTCATTATTTCCTCGAACACAAAAATATTGATGAATACAAAATGCAAAATATAAATGAGTTTTATTACAAGGTATTTAATAACAATGGAGTACTAAAAGTAAAATAAGCACCAAACCAGAAACAAACAAAATCCAGAATCCAACCAAATCAAACCAAGTGGCAACCAGTTACCAGGTTCCTCCATCAGAAGCCAGTGATTAAATGATTATTCTGTCCACTTTCTTTGGTCTGTGTAGAGGAATGAAGGTATTCTAATATTTCTCTTTTTCAGCCCCAGTTAATACAGCAAATGCAAACATACATTGACAGCTAGAAGATAGGGAATGCATGGACAAGGTGAGCTTTTGAAGTTTTGAGACTATTAATTCTAGATTTTCAGAAGATTTGTGTCACTAATTTTAGATGATAAATAAACATAAGAAGGACTCAGATAAACAGATGAAACTGAATTTGGTGGTTAAAATTGTTCAAATGGAAAGTAAACATTCAAATGTGAAAGAATTTTTTTTTTTAATTTAAACTCCCTCAGAAAGACCCTAAATACTTTTGGCAATTTATATTAACTGCAGGGAAAATATTTTGAAATAAAAAATATATAGAGTGGAAATAAAACTGAATTTTCTTCATCACTTTTGCATTATATACCCCTTCAGTAAAGGTATTGCAACTAATATTAAATCAATACTAAATCAGAACAGGAGTCTAACATGATGAGTTAGAAATAAAAGGGAAAAAAATATTAAATTTAAAGCCCAGTGCTGAGAACATTTCAGTATTCATTGGAAAAAATAGGGGAATTTACTAGCTTTTCTAGGTAATCTGAAAGCCATGTGTGGTTGAAAGAAAACATATTTGAAGTAACATCATATAATGGCCTGTGTTTAGAGCAGGTGGGCTAAAGGCATTTGGTAAATATTTTAAACCAGTGTTCAATGCACTCTTTGGATTCAACTGTTTGGTTTCAAAACAGGGTTTGCCAAAACATGGAGCTTTTTAAGCAACCTTAGCTTACCAGGCTAAATTCCATTTCTTTTAATATCGTAATTATATTTATATTTATATTTATATTTATATTTATATTTATATTTATATTTATATTTATTTATATTTATATTGTGATTTCCAGTAGCAGAAATTTCTTCAGGGACAGGGAAAAACAGGACCAAGAAGTCACAATCTGTTTGGATCTTCCTAGTCCATCTATCAGGATAAGGTGGATAACATGAGAGACTTGATAAACATTCATATCAGTCAAAAACTGCTTCCAGTCAAAAGATTCCTAATTCCAATTTTTACCTGGATCAGCCTTCAAAGCAGGGCATTTCTTCCAGAATAAAATTTGTATTCTTTCTTGATAGAGGAATCAAGTATTCCCTGATAGGAACAATCAGTCCACCCCCTATGCTTTCTTTGGTTTTTTTTTTTAATAACATCCAACTTTTAGTTAACCTTCTGTATCTCATTCTCTAACAGGACAGCATAGATTGATATAGTAACCTAAGTCTTAAAGTAGAAATACTGAATTGGCAAAAATTTTGTGACTGGTGAAGATACCAGAAATAATCAACAAGGTTTAACCAGAAAATTTATTTCATTCAGTTATTATCAACCTTATGATACCACTTCAACACAACACTTTTAATATATTTTATGCATACACCACAAATTATTCACCAAAGAACTGACAACAATGGAGAAAAAATAGAAAAAGAAAATAAATGAATTAATGTGAAGAATTCGAGACCAATTCAAGCCTATGGAAATGTAAAATCATCTCATTTATTTACTCCTGGTGTAGGCAAATATATTGTCACTTTCTTAGAAAATTCAGATAAATTTTCTTCATGGGCAAATTGTAAAAAAAAAATGAAAAGTCTGGCAGAGCAGGATTGTTTTACTTTTGGCATGATTACAGAAGTCCTAAAGTATTTGTATATTTATTCTCAAATGACAGGTTTCTGGCAGATGCTGCATGCAGCAAAATGAGGGGTCTCTCAGGTTGTTGTGCAAAATGTGTTAACAAATGAAGAACTTGTGTTGTAAGATTCATAAACAAATGTTAAATTGAGGAGAGAATAACCTGTGCACCAGGATGACATGGCATGCATTATTAAACAAGAGCACACAGAGGCAGAATATATTAACATACTGTCCAACGTTTATGAGACTTACTCTACTAACAGTTCTTTTGGGTTTCAGCACATGGTTCTCCTAGAAAAGGGCGAATATTTAATACAAAAATACTTGAATGAACATTAAATAAAAGATATGTTTTCTGCCAAAAATAAATTACAGCCATGAGTTTTATCCTATGCCTAAGAGATTATGGCCTGTTTGTCCATAAAGAATATCAAGATCTACCACAGAGTGGATTATATGAGCTAATTTATGTGTATAATTTAAATTATACATATAAGGGCTAGTGTATGTTACATTTTATGATGGAAAGGACTAAAATGCTTCTACTGTCTGGTTAACTAATTTCATTTCCTTTGGTGACCAACATCAAACTATTTAGAACTTATAAGAATTAGTCAGGCACCATCTATTCAGCATTCTTTTTTCAACATCACAGCTAACCCCTAGTGTAATTAATGGCATTTATGGATGCCACGCTGAAATGTCAGATCAATAATTAAAGCCATAATTTCAAAAGCCATAAATGCACTCTTCGAATACAGTTTCACTAAATTAAGGAATTTTCCATCTGCTGAGTGATGGTGGGACACTACAAACAATTTACTTACAAAATCCACTGCTGCTTCTCGTAGCCCAAAATAAATTTGTAGAGGAAGAAAGGTTGTTGATACTGTTTACTCACTCCATTAGCTTGTCTTTCACAAGAAATATATTTTCTCAGTAAATATCCCTTGGTACTTCAATTAAAGTCTAAAGGACCTTCTCTGTTTTAAAACATCTTGAAAACTTGGGGTCCTAGAATTTGTGTATCTGGTCACAAATGGAAAAAAACTTCTTTCAAGCTACTTGTAGAACTGTTCTTGAGGTTCAGACTTATTTAGTGGTGAACAGATGAAAGTTACAGCACACGTGGAAAAGTGATTTTTGCTACTTCCTTACCTTCTTCAGTGTTGGGATAGCAAGCCCCAAACTGTGCAAAACACATTTTTTTTTTTTTTAAGGTCAAATTACTAAAACAGGTTGCAGTCTCAGTCTGAGGAATAAGAAGTAATTTTAGGTAGAAGTTATAAATGATGCCACTAAAGACATCATTTCCTGTTTTGTCTTAAAAAGAAATGCATAAGCCTATTTTCTATTTGAGAAGGGCTCGTGGGAAAATAAAAACAGAGGCTAAGCACAAAGAGGACTGCAGTCTCAGTTCTTCATTATTTACATCATGTAATTCTGAATGCTCCAGCAGAACAATCTGAGCTTTTAACGAAAACAAAAGAAAAAAATTAAACATTTATGTGGCTAATTAGAACATGAGTTATGGGCTGTTAGTCAGTACTAAGTGGTAGAGACAAGAAGCAGCATCTCCTCTGGGAAGTCTCTTTAGAGGTTTCATATCCTTAACTGTGGACTGTTATGTCTCTGGCAGTCTCAGGGTCAGGACTTCAAGCTATGTTATGTTTATTCAACATCTCAAATGCTACGTCCCCATACAGTAATTTGGTTGATGTAGGGTTTTATTCCATCTATATACAATTTTTAAACATTATTATGCTGCTGAGCTCTTTGGGCTGGAAGTCAGCTTAAAGAAGACAGAGGTCCTCCATCAACCTGCACCTCAGGAAGTCCCCCATCATCCCCATCTCACCATTGGCAATCAGAGCTCAAATCAGT
>NW_016690269.1:1689703-1765647 GCF_001604755.1 Lepidothrix coronata | reverse complement strand
CACGGCTCCAGGATGAAGGACCAACCACCCCCTCCCTAAGATCTTGCTTTATGGTGAACTTGTCACCGGCTGCTGCAAGAGAGGAGCCCCGAAGAGGAGATACAAGGACTGCCTGAAACAACATCTCAGCCATGGCCATATTGATCACCATAACTGGTCTACTCTGGCCTCCAATCGGGAGGCCTGGAGACACCCCATCTATAACGCTGCTGTCTCCTTCGAGAACACAGCAGGGTCACTCTCGAGGAGAAAAGGCAACGCAGAAAGAACCGTGTATTGCAGAATACACCTCCTAAGGAGTCTTTCTGCTGTGCCTTTTGCAATCAGATTTGTCTGTCACGTATTGGCCTCATAAGCCACCAGCGTGCCTGTAGCAAATGTGGATAGAGCCTTCCCAAATCTTCGTTCACGAAGCCGGGCCATGATTATTTAAAAAAAAAAAAAATGAACAAAAACCCAAAAAACATAAACAGAAACAAAACCAAAAAAACTCCAATATATTTCTCTCTAGAATTTCATTTGAAACTTCATCACTCCTTTTTCTCATGATTGCCCTTTCAGACATAAACAAGTTACTAATTAAAAGCAACAAAAAATCGACACCCAATAGCAAAAAGTTTTATGGTGCAAATCCTTTTTATCAGTTATTGCTGCTACGGAAAAAGAGAGGGAGAAATGTTGCTAAATGCATGTAAAGGTGTATAGAGGTGCATAAAGGTGTTCATTTCTACCCCACTATTAAGTCAAATTTGCTTATTAACTCTCCTTGAGACAATTAAAATGTGCATTGCAAATCTGCTAAGAAAGTACAATAGATTTTTCTTCTTTAAAAAACAAAAAGAAAACAAAACACAAACAGAAAACCAAACAAAAACCCCAAATCAAACAAACAAACAAACAAAAAAATCCTCACCACCAGACAAGAGAAATCCCAAAGGAGTATTGATGGAAATCAGAAACAGCAAAATATGTAGGGAAAAAACCCAAATCAAAACAAAATCCAAATCCTCTCAGTTTCTTAGTTTACCAAAACAGTATCAGAGTGCACATTAGAATATTTTGTATTTATAGGAATATTTATAAACAGTAAGAAAAGCAATTCAAAGTTGCAATATTCAGCAAGCATAACAGTTTGTCTGGGGTTTTATTAGGTGTTTAATGGTGTTTGGGCCAGCCATTGTTCAAAAAATTTTGTTACATGATAAAACCTATTCATACAATTTTCAGCTTTTTTTTGGATGATTCTGTTTCTCTTCCCAAAGCACATGAAATTGGAAATTAGAGGGCAACCCCAGCAGTAGCCACCTTTCAAGCACGTGTCACTGAGAACTTGGTACTCGACATAATAGCAAAATTATTATTATATTGTTATATTATAACATAATTATTACAGCATAATAATTATTGTTTCAAGGCTATATCCAAGAAATTATAATTGGAGTTTAGACCAAGTCAAGGGAAAATCAGAGTCTGAGGAAGAAATACTTTACTATCAGGGTAACTATAATTTACTAGGAGGTGCTGGAACAGGTTCCCCAGGATGTGGATGCCACAGAATGTGGATGCCATAATATTTATAATTTTTATATTATAAATAATATTTATAATATTATTATATTTAAGGTCTCTTTCAACCCTAACTTTTCTATGATTCTGGGGAATAAAGTATATCAGCCCAAGTCTGAAATATCTCATTTTAATACTTCTGCCAGTCAATGATCTATGGAGCAATGTTAAACACCTTATGAGTTGCCTTGGGCTCTAACTTATTCATGCATTTCTACTGCTGTCCTGGGGCTTTGGAGAGCCCTGACTACTATTCTATTCATAACATTTTAGAACAAGAAATTGCTTTTTTTAATGAATATCATATTTCCCAATTTAAAAGATGTCTTGCTCAGGTGAATCATAGATGGTGAAACAGACACCAAAAATCCTGTTTTGTTACTGCTCATCAGAAATTATTAAGTATTTTGACACAAAAGTAAATGAAGTAAGAGATTACATGTCTAAGGAATAATTTCTCTTAGCTTTTGGAAATATATAAATGTGCATATGAGCTACACACAAATACTGTAGAAAGAGATGTTAAAAACCCAACTAACTATTGCTATTTAGAAAAGGTATAACTGCAAAAAGACAAGGCATAACTACTTAATTCAGTGTGTTTGTGCAACATGTAACAGTCATGTCTTGATATCCAGTTAGATCTTCCAAAGTGCTGCAAGGAATAATAAGAGCAATTAGTCACTGGATATCTCTCACTCAACTTTTTTTTTCTTTTTTAATACACAATTAGTTCTTATTCACAACAACACATTCAGTTTTTAAATCCAAGAGAGTAAATATCAACTGAAAATCACCTAGCATATAATAATATATATATATTATTATATATATACACCACCTAGCACCTATTATTATAAACCACCTAGCATATATATATGTATATTATTATATTTAACAATATAATTACCTAGCAGTAAAGAAGAAAATAAAACTGATTTATATCTGGAAATTTCTTGCATTTTCTAGGATGTAGGAGGGGAAATAAAAATAACAAGGAAAGGTGAAGTAACTGCGAAAAAAAGTTATCTAATCAAAAAATAATTTCACAGTTCTAGTGTTCTTAAAACTTTGTTAGATCCATTCTCTCCTTTCTCCTTTGATTTCAGACTCCTTTTGCATACCCAGAGGTTGCCAGAAGAGACCGAAAGAACAGAAAATCCTGAAGAAACATAGCAGCAGCAGACACTGATGACCCTTGATTTTAATCTCAGGAGAAAGAAGCTAAATAGTAGAAAATAAAAACTAGACCACTACTATAATACTGTGGTCCAAATAATATGACTTTTCTGTAACCTATTAGAAATGCCAGTGAGTGAAGTAGGTTTAGTTTCAGCAGCTATTTCTTTGTCCCTTAGCTGGAAAACGCAAGGGATGCCTGGCTGTTTTCATAGCCAACTGAATTATTTCATCATTCTGATCAATAAAGACGGTCAATTTATTAACTTATTTATTTTTTAGCTGGGCTCCCTGCAACTTTACCCGTTAGCTGGGTTGATTTTAATCTCTTTGCCAATTTTAGTTTCTGTGTAGCCCAGAGCACAGGAGTACAGTTTTCCTTATGTTGTCTTACAAACAGCTGGCTTTATTTCTGCTGCTCAGAAGTATTTCATTTGCAAAGTGATCTCCACACAGATGCCTGGAGGACCTGTTGCTGATTTATTATTTCACATAGGCCTGATAGCAGCTGTTCTTCCTTTCTTCTTGTGCCCTCTGAGAGGTGGCAGTGCAGGCAGCCCGGTGGGCACACAGGGCAGCACACCTGAACCCAACAGGGCACACCATAAGGAGGGGGAAAAAAACCAAAAAACAACCAAATAAAAGAAAAAAGAAGATAAATTTCTAAGTTTAATGTGAGAATTGTGCATTTCATTGGAGGCAAACCTAAGTATGATGAACTCATCACACTGTTCATCACTGATGGACAGATAGTTATTTATCATTTTCTCTTTCAAGATTACTGAAGGCTGTTTTCACAGAATTGGGTAAGAGTGACACTCCAGGAAAAAACCCAGAACTGTAGACTCTCAAACAACACAAGCTTTTCAGAATTAAGCCTTGCCTTTCAGCAAGTTTCTCAGTTAATTTGATCAATTCTTGTGTTCCAAAAACTCCAGTTTGATAAGATTTGGGAAATATTGGAAATCGAGTTAAAATACAGACTTGACTATTTCATATATGGTAAATGGCTTTAAAAGATTTAAGATTTTTTCTAAATTCTTTACAACTTTCAGGTTCTACACATATACTAGCACACTACCTTCATTTCACCCTCCAAAAAAAGGAATTGCAAGGCTACCCACAATTCTAATAGGACTAATGTTCTAAAAAAATCTACTATAAGTCCACATAGTTTTTATCTCAATAATTCAGATACAAAAATAATGAGTCACAGGCATAACATTGTTTGCTGTCTGGAAGAAACAACTCTTTTTAATGGTGTGCAAACCTGTACATAGGAAATAAATATTGAGAGATTTGACCCCAACTCTGCCTTAGGAACTAGCACTCAAAAAAAGAGATTAAAAATCTGATTGATAGAAAGGTGGGGAAATCTAAATGCAGTGGGGTAAAAAAAAACCAAAAACAACAAAAAAATCAAACCAAACAAAAAAAAAAATTTGTGAGAGATTAACTCTATATGGGTAACACAAAAATGAGCATGTACTGTCATTTTTCTGCTGTCTTGCTATTAGCTAAAGTTAGAAGGAGAAAAAAAAAGGCCAGATGTGATGCTGGGAGATATTTAGTAATATCCATTGTGCTACTGTGTGTTCTTGTCTGAATTAATCTGGAAAGCCTCCTCCTTGGCAGAGGTCAAGGAGTGAACAATACCCCAGAAGTCTTATCTAAATTGAGTATTAGCTTCATTTTCATGAAATCACTTTGTTTCTTTCTGTTAGCTCAGCGTGAAGAATGGTGTTAATCTTGCTGGTCCCCTTATCAGATAACAACAAGACAGTGTCATCATCTTAAAATAAATAAAAGATTTACCAAAGCTGAGAAGAGAGGAATGATATGCAACCCAAAAAAAAATTGCATAAATGTTTGAACAGCTCCAGTACTGGTTGTGGTATTAAAGAACAAACAAACAAACAAACAAACAAAAAATATTTCTGGCTTTAAATTGTTTCTTCCTTTAGCTAAGTAAGATGGTAATCATGACAGTGCTAAGTTATTAATACCAAGCACAGAGATCTGCCTGCACTGATACAGCGATAGTATATACTGACATATATATATATATCTATATATATACTGATACTTCTGTATGTGAGAAAGGTTCTCTGAGTGGAACATCAGTCTTATATTTCAACATCTTGTCTGAGGAGGAAAGTATGTTATTTGCAAGATGTTAGAACTAGGGAGCCATACCTATAAGTTCAGGGGCCATTAAATAAAATTGGTAACAGAATAGACAAAAATCCATGTGGGACTCTTGCTTCTAATAGAAAGGTAAAAATTACTAAGTAAAATATAATTCCAAAGAAATTAAAAAGTAAAATTCTTATAATGTGGCTACGACAGACCTTTTTTCATTCTCAGTCTTTGAGCAGTGAACTCATTATCAAAAGCAAAACAAAATGTGTTATCTTTCTAACTCACACCAACTTCTCTTGATGGATATTTAAAAAAAATCCATCCACATTAGCTATCAGGGAGACAGTGTATGCTTTAATAAACAAATTATTATTATTATTATTATTCAGAAATTAACAAATTTTTGCTTTGTTTGAAGTTACAGAATGAATAATAAGTTATGCATAGTTGTATAGGGCTGTCAGAGGAGCCAAAATTTTTAAGATAATCACATTAACAATTTCAAAATACAGTTTAGAAGCTATCTAAGCATTTTTAATTTTCAAACTTTCATTTTTAAAGAGTTTGCAATTTCATAAATTAGATGAAAGGAACTTGAATTACACAGGAATCTTCATTAAGCAGGAAATTCATAAATTCCACTGCTAATGTGGCAGCTTCCAAGTCAATGATTTGTCTCAAGAAAGCAAACCTCATATCCTACTGCAAGATTACACTGGCACATTGATTTGACATTACCTCAAGCCTTTAATATATTAGAGATAGTGACATCTAAGTGAGAGGTAAACATCTAGTTTCAAAATTATGTGAACAATGATTTCAAAAGATATTAAGCACTTTTTATTGTTGGTGTTTTGTTGTTGTTTTCTTTTTTTTTCACAATAATACTTTGTGTTAAAATATGTAATTGCTGAATAGCACTGCTGATGTTTGCTGAACTACCAGGAGAGTAAAATACTAATCAGTGTAAGAATCTTAGCCTCATGATCTTATTTTACATATTTTCCACACACATGAATATCTAATTAGCTGGATTATTTTTAATTCCACTACCCAAATTATAAATTGACAAATGGGAGCTTATTGTGTTAACTTAATGGTATTTAAATGAGTCAATTTTTCATGCACCTGGTTGAAATAAATAAAATAAAATTTTAAGTTGTAATTTAAAAGCCTAAAATATAATTAAAGTGTCTAATAGAAACACAATATGATGGCTAAATATCTTCTAGGAACTAATTCATGATGATGCTGAAATAAAGTAGTTCCTTCATTTAAGCATCTTATTTAACTTCTGGAAATGCAAGCAATCAAGAACTAACCTAAGAATAATTTTAAGCATATTCTTTTGCTACTGATTGAATATTTAACAGATATTTTTCACAAAGACTGGCATCACTAATTTATATTCTCCTGGAATATAAACCTTAGAATCTCTATGTCTACATTTGATCTAAAAAACATGATTACTGATTCCATTAAAAAAAAAACCTCAACTGTTAGGAAATGTAAATCTGCATGCTGCTTTAAATTTCTTCAGTATTTCAGTCAGCATCTAGCCAAACTGGGACAAGAAACAGATGTTATTCAAATTGGTTTTACAGAGATCATTCCAAAGTTTACCTGGGGAGTAAATGAAAATTACTGTCGAATCTGGCATTATATTTTTATGGAAAAGGAAATCTGGTCAATGAGCCCTGGGCAACAAATGTTGCATGCTAAAAAGATCTCCTCTAAGACATATGAGCTTCAAGCCCTCAGGGTTCAGGAAAGGACTAGTTCTAACACTAAAATTTGGATTTTCGTAATGCTGTGAAAATACAACAGCTTAAGCTTTGTAAAAAAAAAATAATAAAAAAAAAAGATAAAGCATATTTTTTTCAAACTAACTTATTTTCCAGTGCAAGTCCTTCCCAAGGGATTCAACTGGGGGGAATAGTATAAAGGGAGTTAAGTCAATACCAGCTTGACTCAACCGCTCTTGCCATCTTTTTATCAGGGTCCTGTTTTTCGCCCTTCTATTGACTAAAGGATATTAATATTTCTTGACAACTGTCTGGTGTATGATATAAATGTTCATCTCATTTTTTTTTTGGCCCAACAGCTGTTGATTCACCCATGCTAACATATTTATGGAACATCCATCATGGATTTAAAAGGTGGACTTTTGGTCTTCCACTGTACTTTTGGTGGGAGAACACTGAGCAATGAAGTTAATGGAAGTTAATGACAGAGTTAATGACAAACAACACTTTTAATTTTAGTAACCTACACATCTTTAATTTTAGTCACCTTTTAAAGATGACTCTTCCTCTGCCTGAAGAGCCCTGCAGGTGAGTAGGTAAGACATACTGCCAAAATACTACTTGAATAAGGGTCAGCTTGCTACATTACCTTATATAAGCATATAAGCACCATATAAGTCAAAGAAGAGGAGCCAGTTTAAAAAATTATTTGCTGGTAAGGGCTTCTTCAGTTGAATGGTTAGACACTGTATGTATGCATGCAGAAAAGCAATGTTTAAAATTAAAATCTGAACCCTAAAAGAAGAATTTTAACATCTCTTTGTAGCTTACACTCAGGATCTAACCCAAACTTATTTGCAAAGCTACATTGCCAGTAATTGATTACACATGTAAGAATATCAAAATTCAAGTTCTCTGAATAAGATATTATTTCCAGAAAAATCTTTGAGATAAAAAAGAAATCTTTAAATTTACTGTTCACAGCTACTATTTTAAATTTATGCTTTCTCAGGGTAAAAAGCTTAGCAGTGTGGGCAAAAATCACTTTGCACATTCAAAGCCTTCATCCACATATGTGCATACACAGAGCAGCAAGAAAGGTGTGTTTGAGCAAAATTCATCTTTATGCATCCAGGGCTGGATGTTAGACTTTTGCATAACAACATATTTAGTAAAGATTTTTTTCTTCTACAGAGTAACAATACCAACACATGCTGACCCGGCAAACACCTTGCATTCAACTGGCTAAATGTTTATTTTACTTTGTGGGCTTGGTCATACAAAGTAATGATGTGCATTATTCTTAATTACATTCATAAAGAATTTTTCCCCTATGTGGCCAGAATAAAAGCAAAAAATTTCAAATATAATACAGTTTTGTTTTTTTTAATTTGATAAATGTTGTTTCTTTGTTCTTTGATAATTTATGTGAGTGGGGAAATCAGAACATTAAAGAAAATACCTTAAAAGGGGTAGATAACATCTTTTATAAGAATCTGGGATATTTAGTTTATCTATGATTCTATAAGGGAAATTTAATTTATAAATGAAAGTCAGGGGGGTTTGTGGCTCAGACTTGTTAGATTTGTGGTCTAACTTAATACCACAGTCTCTTGCTCTGCTTTTCAACCATATGCATGAAATGAAAAATCTTCCAAACATCTACCTGTCCTTTAATTTTGTCAGCAGGTCTTGGGTTCAGCAGATTAAATTAATTTATTCCTATAGGTTTTATTAGAGATGTTTAGTTGGTGTTTAAGGTAACACTTTCTCTGCCCTGCTAAGTGCCTTATTCTATCAGAATATTCAAAAGTTTGCCAAGTGAAAGTTTTCCAAGTGCCTTATTCTGCCTGGATTGTCCATGTTAGCTCTTGGAAGTTAGTAATTATCACAGTAATTAAATACCGTGTCACTAAACTCGCTGTATTACAATGAGAGTTATTACAATAAGTTTATCATTCATTTAACAATACTAACACATTGTTGAGTACTGCTGCAGTCTCAAAAGTAAGAAATTGTCATTGGTGTTTTCTGGTTTACTTGAATAATTTCAAATTTGAGATTTGTGAAAGGAAAAAAAAAATCGTAATATAACACCTAAAAAAGACCTATCTGAATCCAGCCACGCTCACCAGCTTCCTGTTTTAATAAGCAATAATAATCTCTTAGTAGAAGAGAATGTTTAACACCTCTTTTGGAGTGGTTCAGAAGGATTGTCATGCTCATGGCTAGTGTGTGTGGTCTAATATTTGAGTTCAGCATCAATGGGATGTTTTGTTTTGTGCTTAGGGAACTATGTTAGCAGAAAATAGAACTCTTGATTAAATATACTTCTGAGTTTCTCAGTCTTGGTTTCGCTGAATTGTTGTCTGCCTCTGTAAGCACAATTCTTTGAATTATTGAAGACAAGCACCGTTGAATGAATCTCAAATCAGCAATATCAGTGGAACACCTCTTTGAGAAAACTCACCCTTGTTAGATGAGGCACTAACTTTAGGCTGACAGCTGCTTATAGATCTCAGATATATTTGGTGCAAAATTCATCAGAGCTCTAACAGTGCAGAGAGTAACTACATATGTCCAAACAAACCCAGAAAAAATAAAACCACTTCTAAGCATATTAACTGAATCTCCACTTCAGTAATAAGACACCACTGAATAAATATTCAGATGACTGCCACACTTCAAGTCTAGTACACCTGGATGAAGATTCTTTTTCAGGGATGTAGTGAAACAAGTGCTTTTTTATAGTTAGTGTCTTACTTCAGTGTTATGTCTCTCCCTGCTGCATCTCTGCATTGCAGGGCCTCTTCTGGGTCTGTTCCTGTAGTAAATCACTCTAAAATAGTCTGAGTGCCCATAATATTGAAGTGTAAAGTGTTCTGCCTGAGGAATTGAGCCAGACAAGTCTTCAGATCTGAGAACAGATCCAGAATTTTTCTCCCTCCACTTAAAGCCTAAAACTGTTACTCTTTAAGTTCAACAAAGGCTCACCCTTAACATCACATCTGCTTTAGTAGAGACTAAAAATATAGGAACCAGAGGCACAAAGACATTATTTATCCCTAGAATTTAAACAAAACTGGAAATAATGGCCACTGGAAATTAGTTATGACTAATTAGTAGTTTTACAAAAATATGACTGAACGTTACAGTAAGTACTGCTTAAATTTTGTTGACATCAATCAGACTGTTCCTTGATTTTGCTCATCTTTTTTCAGATTAGTACTGTAGAAGAGTTCAATGCATCTGCTAAACAGTAGTACATTCCTCAGCGCTGGTCTCAACATAATTTTTGCTGCATCTTTAATACTCTGCTGCCTGCACTACTTTTGATACTGAAAATTTTTTTATACTTTTCAGCTGCTTGCAATCATGCTTTAAATGTCTAAATCCTGATGCTCATAACTTGAAAATATAAAATATAATAGATCAGCTATGTAGAATGAAGACCTAAAGAAGCTCCTCTACAGTTTCTGACTAAATGTACCCATTTTCAGCTCTGCATATAACACAGTCAAGTTCCAAGTACAAAACTTTACAGAGCTTTTCACCTACATCTGTATCATTCTAACGTTACTTCCAATTTTTATATAAAGACAGTTTTAAATCTCATCCATTATATTGGATACACTGCATGTTCTCCCATTTTATTTGTATATTGCCCAGTGTCAAATGCTTTTTTAAAAAGGACTCAAAAGTACTTCCTGCCATTTTGTCACACCATTATTGTCACCTCAATTAGTGTTGCATGCAGAAAACAGAAAATATCTTTAAACAGAAATATTTAAATGTCATGTTTTCTTAGTAAAGCAGCTAAGAAACTCTAAGAAACTATTCCCACTGTAAAATTTAAATTACAAGCAGTTTGAGAAATACATATCAGTGGCATGTAAGAAAAACTGTTCCATTTCTTCGTGCTTTATTGAGGCTGTTACTAACCTTGAAATCTCTGAAACCTACACTTGTTAAACATTTGGACAACCAGCCACATAAATAATTGTGAACACCACAAAAATCAATGGAAAGCTATTAGTGCTGTCTTTTTGAATGTGTACATATGCAGGACTAGAAATACAAAAAGATTACAGAATGCTTTAATATATAGTAGAAGTCCTCATGATTTTGGACAAAATGAAAAGTGCCTTCCATCTTTATAGCATTTTAAGTTGCAAATTCAACTTGTAATTTTAGTTTAAAATCTTAAAACAAATCTACTTTTCATGTGTAGTAAACAGATGACACCATACCTATCTAAAGATCATTAGTATATGTAACAAAGGAACAGGCTTTGAAGGTCTGTGTTTTATGCCGATAAAGAGAATTTTAACACAAGTTAACACAAAGATTCTCTCTGGTAATTATAAAGGGAACTTTCCAGGATGTATGTATTTCAGCAGATGTGCAGAAGCAGTTTCATGAAGCATATTTTAATACTCAGTAGAGATAGTACATAAAAATAAGTGTTAAAGCTGCTGTAGAAACAATTTCTGGGCTGCAAGTCCTGGGAATTGTCATGCCACCTCAGAAGGAAGCTTCAGGAACTTCTCAAAGAAGGATCCAAGAATCATTGGAAAGCTATTTATTTATCTTCCTTCTATCAAAACAACAGTAATTTGTATATGTAGATATAATCAAGCTAATTTTTAAATTTCATCTCTCAAGTTGTTTGATTTTTTTTTCCAGAGTTATCTTGACTCTAAATTAAAGGAATATACATACCATGCATTCCAGTTCCAGAGCACACAGGAATTCCCATCACATTTTATGTGTTTTAGAGAATGACTGGTTACAGAAAAATCGGGCAATGCACAATCAGTGATACAGTGAGGAAAATAAACTCTACTACAAATTTCAGGGTGGGAAAAAGGACAATCAGTTGTTTAAAAGGGTCCCTGCACTTTAATTTCACATAGCTGTAGAGGTTTTTCCAATTTGTGTGGTTCAGCCTGTTTGGAAGTCTAGCAAAATCTCCCATGGGACAGTAATTTTTCCTGTAATATGCAAATACATACACACTGCTGATTAAAGTACCTTAAACAATGTTTGCCTGTGTTGTTTGGACATATGACCTTTATTTTGCAATAAAAATAACAAATAACATTGCTGACCTGAGTTTCTCTCCATATATAGAAATTCTACTCCTTGCACGTCATTGCAGATTAAAAAATATTTCAGAATATCATTCTAAAGTTTTTTATACCTTATGAATTGTCTATTTGTTGAGTTATGTCTTTATAAACTATTGATATACCTCTGCTACTGTGATTGCAACACAGGTAGATTATCCTCAATACAGCTGTAATCTATCTAATTACTCAGAGAACTGCTGTTGCAAGGACATCCACTATTGAATTCACAGCCTGTGATTTCATTCCTATCATTAAACAAACTAATGATGTTAAAGTTAGATCAGTTATCAATACATGTCTTGCAGTCACACCTCTGGGTTTCATTGGAGATATAGCTTGAGGAACTGCAGTTAAGTACAAAAAAATCCAATACAGGAGTGCAACAGGCACAAAGAAAGAGAGTAATTGGAGCAGGGAAACTCTGGATTGATTTTGCCAAATCAATCCTTAGATCACTGAGGGAAAAATAAGGAAAGATGATTAAAACCAATCAAAACACTGAAGTTCAGTAATCATAAAGCATTATTGAGGAATAGACATTGCTGAAAGAAATAGTAAACTTGAGGGTATTAATCCAGTGTAATTGCATTAATTGCATTAATTATGTTTTATTTCAGATTTTGTTTTTCCTCAAACTATCAGGTTTTATCTGGTTAACAGTAGAACCAGCTGTTAAATCTCCTCTATGTCTCCAGACTGTGTGGGAACTTGATCCTGATATGTCAGGTTGCCAATGCAGTGAAGAGGAGGAAGTAGTTTTTTTCAGGAAAAGTGTTATCAGTAGGACTCTTACCTCACTTCAAGGTACCAGTCCAAATATTGTTTTGGTTGCATTCCTTCTGGCCATGAAAAATGCAGTAGTAATGGAGGTTTTTCACCTGAGTCCAAAAGCTTCCAGACCTTGGAAGGTGGTATAAGCTTGTAGAATAAGATAACCATATATATGCAAACAAATTTTTCAGTAATTCCTGTGTCATCATGCAATGTTAAGTATATAAATTTTAGCCAGTATTAGATTTATGTCCTTATATGCGTTTCATATGATTTTTAACAAATCATTATGTGCTGACAGATATTCACATTGTTCTCTTTTCTTATTGTCAGCCTCAAAACATTACAGTGGCAGTTACATTTATATTATTTATATTATATTTTTATGATAATGTAAATAAATTTCATAGTGCTTGCACATAAGGAAGTTGGAAATAATAATTTATCAAGGTCACAAAAGTTAGGTATGCATAAGGGTTTTAGAATCAGCTGTCTTATCTCATACTTCAGGGTACCTCTAATCTGTTGTCTGTGGCAATGACCTAAAGGTCTCATTCCTTCATTTCTTTCTCTATGGCAACTACAAAACTTTGATTTGTAGGAAATAAAACTGACATCCTTCAGGGTGACTAATCGAGTTAGAAACCAGGTACTTTGGTTAAAAATGCAGTCCCTTCATCTTTTCAGAAGCTATTTTGTTCAACATAAGGAACACAAATCAACTTTCTTCATGAAGAATGATGGTCTTACTCTTCTGAGTGTTCAGCTGCAAACATACTTCCATTTTGGATCACTGAGTACAATTCTGCATTATGAAAGGAGACAAAAAAAAAGTTATTGACCTGGTTCCTCTCTGTCATTTACACTTACAGTATTCAGAGCAATTTTTTTTAAATTTTATTTGCACATAAGGTGAAATACTTTCTTGCAGGAAAGTTTATAAAAGTACGTTTATTTGCATTTGAAAATGTGTGGTATCCTTCATTATTCCTGTAACTAGTCAATACCAGACATTCAAAGATTAATACAAAATGAGGTCATGCACTGAACTGCACAGGGGTGGATATGCATGTATGCATGTACATATGTATTTATTTTCTGCAAGTCTCCAGTCTGTTAATGTTACTTTAAGTAAATAGACATAGCAAATGTACCTTGGCTAACACCAAATGTTAGCCTGGGTCAACTAAGATCAGCAAAAAGCAATTATATTCATGTTTTGGTTAGGACTTCCAGTTATTTTCTTATCTTTCTCCATGAAATTCCACCATATAAGGAAAAATGTGCCTTCTCTTTTAGTCACCTTTGAACCCAAAAGTCAGCTATTCTTTCAGAACAGGTATACTAGAAAGGGAAAGAGTTGTTCCATGTGTGTCAGACAAAATGCTATCCAAAACCTGCTGAAATAAGCATCAATTCAAATCAGATTTTAGTTCTGACTCTGGTCTCCAAAAGGTCAAAAATTACTTCTCTAATAGAGTCTAGTACAGCAATTATGAGTGATTAAGACTTTGCATCTAGGCAGAAAAGAAGAGGCAGATTTAATTGGAGGCAAAGGGCATGAAAGGCCCTTCTTTGCTGTCTGTAAACATGACATTGTGTAACACGAACTTGATACTTGATTCAGAGGAACATGTAAATAAAACATGTAAATAAAACATGTATATGAAACACGTATATAAAATAAATGAGAAGAAGATTCCCTACTCCACACCTGACACTCCCACCCCAGTCCATGCCTCCTTATCCATTTCCAAGGGAGAAAAGGACAGAATCATGTTGTGACATTTTTGAAGGAAGATGATTTTACATGGACAAATTAAATCATAGAATCATAAAATGCTTTGGGTTGGAAGGAACCTTACAGATCACCAATTTTCAAGCCCCCTGCCATGGATAGGGATACCTTTTACTAGATTAGATATGTTGTTAGAGAAGACATTAAAAGACACAATGGATCTCTGAGGCTCCATTGTAAAAGCATCAGGTTTTGACACTGAAGAATCCATAACTAATGTACCTTTATTTCCTGACTTTCTTCCCTATTCATCAATTTTAGCCTTATCTAAGGTAAAGAGTCTGAATTATTTCTGCTTGCTTGTTGCTAAGGGATTTTGTAAAGCCCCTACATTTCACTCATTAAAAACTTTGTCGGTCAAACTTTTGATTTCTTTCCCCAGGCCAAGTTCTGGTAAACTCTTAATTAAAACTGCAGTTAAATAAATTGAACCAGTGTGTTTTATCGTGGGAAGTAAACTTTAAAAATGTAATATATTCAGTACATTAATTGTTCTAGCAGAATAATAATGACCATTTGAATCTATTTGATCTGTGAAATATCAGTGTTGCTAAATTAGATTTCTGTCTCAGAGTATATCGAATATGTTTTCAAAAATCATTATGACTGTCAAAATGCAAAGACACAAAAGAAACAAGGCAGAGGAGAGGATTAAATAAAAAGTTTTAAAGGTTTCTAGAGAACCTGTAGAATAATTTTTCTTTCAAATTTCTTTACTAAATCAAATTCGAGGCTGCTGCATTGAGAAACACTTAAAATGCCAGCTGCATATAAATGGGAAACAAGAAGTTAGATTATTTGTGGCCTGACTGCAAATTTGAAGAATCTGTGATACTATATGAAGTTATCAATCACAAACAGAAATGTTAGAACAATCTTTAAGTAGGGTTTATTATAACCAGTGAAGCTTAACTTATCTTTATGGAAAACATCTATTCTCTTATAGTCTATCATAACTATAGATGGAGCAAACAATGTTTTCATTGGTGAGAACCATTTCTTTATACTCTTGTAGTTATGTTCTCCTACTCCTGAATTCAAGGCTAACTGAAAGAATCCTAAAAGAAGCAAAGACAACTATAGGCTAAACAAGCACCAGCACACCTTATCCAATATGCATATGGAAAACCCTTAAATTCAGGACACTTACGAGTAAAAATTACTTACCAGCCCATTTAATGAGTTCCTATATCTACTTATAGCAATTTCTGTGGTGTGTTGCACCAAACAGCTCAGAGAGTGCTCATAAGGTTTCAGAAAGCACAAAGAAAATGAAGAAAAAATTGCATTAAATTTAGATCAAATAACAAATTACCCATTAATGGCAATAGTAAATTTAACATTAGGGACACTTGACAGAGGTGGTCAGGGAGATAATGAGAGTTGTTCTCCTACGTCTCTTACTTACAAATGAGAAATAATTGGTCAGGGATAGAAAGTCATGTTGGTTTTGGCTGCAGCAACCACGAGATGTTGGAGTTTGAGATACTGAGGAAAAGGAAGAAGATCAATAGTGGGATCTCAGCCATGGATTTCAGGTGAGAGGACTTTGGCTTCCTTTAGGGACCTGCTTGTAAGAGTCCCATGAAATACAGCTCTACAGAGAAGACCCTCAGAGGAGAAGGATTGAATATTTGAGAGGAGAACATTTGAATAAATTGTGATTTATGCAAGTCCATGGACCCAATGAGAAATACCTGCAAGTGCCAAGGAACTGTCCAAACTCATTGTGAGGCTACTGAGAATTATCTCTGAAACATTGCAGTGATTAGGGGAGATTTTGAAGAACTTGAAGATAGGAAATGTCATTACTACCTTCAGGAAGGACCAGAAGGAAGATCTGGGGAGCTACAGCCCATAAGCCCCACCAGGATTACTGAAATGTGATGGAGCAAATAATCCCTGAAATAATCTACAGACATATGAGGGACAAGAAAGTGATGATGAGTAGTCAGCATGGACATTGAAAGGAAAGTCATTCCTGACAAACCTGATAACATTCTGCAGTGAGAACATGGATTTAGTGGACAAGGGAGGAGCCTGGACATGTTTTATCTTGATATTAGTAAAGCTTTTTACACTATTACCCACAACATCTGATGAAGAATAGACTGGATAAATGGACTGTGAGATGAGCCAAAAATTAGCTGACTGCCAATTCAACGGGTTGTGGATCAGCAACACAGAGACCAGCAAAAGGACAGAGTTGAACTCACTGGGTTGAACAAAAGGAAAGGCCATGTCTTGCTCATGGGGGAAAAATAACCTCAGGCACAAATACAGGCTGGGTACTTAGTAGAAAACAAGCAGCTTGTCAGAGAGGGAAATGAGATCCTCATGGACACCTAGCTGGCCATGAGCTAGGAATATATCCTTGGGTCATAAAAGGACAGCAACCTCATGGATTATAGCAGGAGATACATCATCAGGCCAACAGAGGCAGTTCTCCCCTTCTGCTCAGGGTTTTTGAAACACATCTGCAGTGCTGGGCCTAGTCTGAGTCTCTTCAGTGCCCAAAAGACATGGATATAGTTGACTGAGTCCAGCAGAGTAAAAGTATTAAAGGCCTGGAGCATCTGAGAGTTTGAACTCGCAGGGGAAATATTATTTTGTATATATATATATATGTATGTACACCTTAGGGGAAGGGAGTCAGGGTTCAGAAGACAGGGGCAGATCTCCTCAGTTTTGCCCAGTGCCAGGGCAAGAGGCAATGGACACAAATTGAAATACAGGTGGTTCCATCTAAGTACAGATTCTTTGTGATGTGTGTGGTCAAACACTGGGACAGGCTGCCAAGGCAGGTTGTGGAGTCTCCGTCCTTGGACAATGGGACAATGATGTTTTACACGGCCCTCAGCACTGTACACCCATTTTTATAGTATATTCTTTAGTATCTTCAGAGAGGGAAAAACTTTTCTAGGTGACAATACTAAGAAAATGCTGATTAGCTTTAACCTGTTAGCATAAATTGCAATTTGTCTTTTCTGAATCCTGCCTTTAATATATGAATCTTTATACTTTTTATTATTTTATTATTATTATATATTTTGCGTACCTGAGACCTGTCCTTCATGGAACTTTATGACTTAGAGTACAGCAAAAAGACTAGAAGAAAACAATTACATTGAATTTTCTAAGCCACATCACTGACTTACTGAATGGTGCCACCTTATGGCAAATATAACAATTTTGAAGACTTTTATGTTCTTACAGTGATTACAATTGGAAAAGAAGAAAAGAAATAGGGAAGAAGAATGGTGAACAACCTATATTGTTTAAAAAAATTATTATTTTCTCTTTAAAATATATTCTGTTAAAAAAAATACAGATAGTCCTACTTTTCCTAGTTTGTTGCCCTATCCCCATCCCCGAAGTGTTTAAGTGATTTAAGTAAATGAAAGGAAATACTCTTTTCTCACTTTCATTTCACAGATTATTCAAAAACTGGGAATTCCATGAAGTATGATATCTGTTGAACAGTCTTCAAAAAACCCATATAATTTCATTAGATATCCAGTAATGCTTGTGTAAACTAACTTTACCTTTACAGAGATGGACATTGCAATTGAATCTCCTGAAGAATGTCTTTTTTATGTCACTGTTGTCAAACTTAGACAATTTTTAGAGACCTTTCCACACCCTGCTGGAATAAATCAATAGATATATACAATGATTCTTTATTTGTTTTTCCTTTTGTATATATGCACATATCTTGGGCTGTATCTTAGCTTTTAACCACGTTAAATACCAACAAGCAAGAGCTTAATCACAATATTTCTCACCGAAAGACCTTCCCAATTCATTATGTCTAAATAGTAAAAAGCTAAATCCACAAGGCATTATTTTAAAAACAATTCTTAGCAGAGCTTAATTTGGCACATGTCTGAAACACCCCTAGAACTTACATTTCCCTCATGCAGATAAATACAGAAAAACACCCTTTTCTCCTCAGATCTTGTCCATATCCACATCTTCATATTAAACTTCTCCCATGTGTGTACCTGGGTACTCAGTTTGCAATATAATGTCAGAGAGGGTTTGGAGACAAGGAGGCAAGACACTTAAAAATAAACCTTCCAGTGCTGCCTGTTTTTTAGAGTGGTGTTTAGGCTTGGGTATTTTAATATTGCATTTGTTTTTAAATGCTTATGGAGCTTTTTGTGTGTGTGTTCGAATGGGGTTTTTGGGTTCTTTTTTAATAAAAATATCTTTATATTCACATTGAACACACAAAATGAGTTACCCTCATGTCAGCTGGCAGCAGAAAAAATTTTAAATGAAGTGTGTTCTTAATATCCAGATTAAATGTCAAGATATTTCTTAAGTAATTTTGTTCTTCTGCGTTTCGAGATGCACATTATAAGGTAAATGTAGGACAAACACCCTACACTTTATACAAAATGTAGTGGTCCCACATCTCACATTCCAAGGTGTTCAAATACAAAGGCTCTGGAACTTTCTTCCCTGAAAAATAATTAGAACTGGACTGTTTAGGGCCCTCTGTAGTCACTGATTCAGTCTACAGAGGAGGCTGGACTAGGTGACCTCTGGAGGTTCCTTCCAAACAAAACTATTCTCTGATTCCATATGCTGTGCAAATTTTACACATTAAACTGATAAGCAGAGTTTTCAGGCCCAGGGACATTCATTACTTATTAAACGTTAGTGATAATAAGAACAGGAGTCACATTTTTTTTTTCAGAAAAAGAGATCATATGCTTAAAAGATTGCCATTATATCTGACATTTTATCTCAAGCTCAAGGTGTCAAATTAACAGTCATAAGCTTTCTGGGTATCTTACTTGACAGAGTATGTGTTTCAACTCATCAGTGGTGACCAAATCATTCTGTAATGTTCATTAAATCAGAGAAAGCTAAAAGGTTTATAGAATAATTTTCACCTTTACATATCAGGCTCTACACCACCTTCTGGAAAGAAAGGGTCCATCAATTAATCTGACAGAAGATGGCAGCCAGGAAACCTTCCTAAAAGGACATCTTTTCACTCAAAGACCTTTGGAAAGTCAGCAATTGGTCACTTCCTCAATCTTCCATGATGCAGTCTGACATTTCTTATTAACATTAAAAGACTTGTTTATATGTGTTAATACCCTTGGCCCTCCTCCTTATTACAACTTCTCCAAATAAAACACTTCCTCCCTGTTTCTACTTATCCTCCCACTGCAAAGTGATCAGAATGGAAAAACTACTTTATTGTAGGGAAAGTACATTTGAAGCATGTAGCAAAAACCACGAAACTGCATATTAAAATGGCTGCTTGGATGAACTTTATCTGCCAGACTTTAAATATTCAGTTTCTATTGCCAGGTTTCTAATGATTTTTTCATTTGTGTTTAAATCCCCAGAC
This sequence comes from Lepidothrix coronata, assembly GCF_001604755.1. Lineage (NCBI taxonomy): Eukaryota > Metazoa > Chordata > Aves > Passeriformes > Pipridae > Lepidothrix > Lepidothrix coronata. Next base: position 1,745,943 of record NW_016690269.1, on the reverse strand, counting down.
CCATGGGGTACAAACCGTTCTGGGGACCAGCTGTTACAGCAACATGCATTTGAGTGGGGATGATTAGAAATAATCAAAAAATAGCATTCTCTTCCTGTTAAAATTCTAGGGAAACTAAAAAGTTGTTCCACTCTTTATTAAGAGAAGGCAAATATTTAACTCAAAGTTTCTGATTTTATAAACCAAGAGAAAACCACACAAAAATGAAAAATAAACAATAACTGACCACCATTACACCTGTTTAGAACATTTGAAATTCAAATTATCCCCAAATTATATCATTATTGTAAACCTTGCTTTCTGATATGCAAAAGCTATCCTAAACATTTGATCTCAACTATTCTTAAAACCCTTTTTGCTGTCAGAGTGGTTCTAAGTCAAATCATTACCACTGGAATGGAAATAGGTCTCTTCATCTCCTGAAAACACCGTACCATAAAGACAACTTCCACTTCACTGTCTGCTGATCTATGGGATGTGTGTGTGTTTGGCTTAGTTGGCTTTTAAATATTTTAAGTGTATCTGGAAACAAAGGTGTTTGCTTCCTTAAAGATATCAGGCCAAGGACCTTCTCAATGCAAAAGGGAAAATAAGTAAAGGAGGAAGACATAAACAGGAACATAACACTGAGATTAGCTCCCTTGGTTAGAGGCTGGTGCTAGTAATTCCAATTTTGTGGTTTCAGTCCCTGGATGGGCCTTTCACTGAAGATTTGGACTTGAAGATCCTTGTGGGTCCCATCCAACTCAGAATATTCTGTGACTCTGTGATACAGAAACACAAATGAGACCAGCAAATGACAAGGGAGACACTAATGAGAACCAAATCTGGTCATTTGTGCTCAATGGTAAGGGCACCTGAACACGGGAATGTTCATTTCAGGACCATTACCTGACTGGGGACATTGTCCAAGGGGATGGCAAGGAAAAGGGAGAGGCCATGAACAAAATATACAAAGACACAGCAGTGACAGGCAAACACAGTGGAGACAAGGCAAGAAGCAAACCTGGTCAGTCACACCCAGGAACTGCAAAGAGGGGCTTTGCAGCTGACAGGGATGCAAACCTGAAGGTCCAGAAGGTTGATGGACCACTAGGACTGTGCAAAACAATGGACTGTGCAGCAGAGGTGGACTGGGGAGAAACACAGGAAAGGTAGGCAGCAACTGATGTAAAACGGGATGATCAAGAGTAAAATGGTTGGTCAGGATGCTCTTCTGCCCGAGATCTCTATTTGATCACTCCAGCCCGTCTTATCTCTTACTAAATCCTTTTTCAACTGCGTCTCTGCATAATCTCACTCTCTTTTCTGGGTCTGTGTGTGCTGTCAGGATCAAGTGGTGACAGCTGCAAAAGCAGATTTGCCTTCAACAGCTGGAGTTAGACGGGCATCAGCTGAGATGTTGCTGGAGTTAGACGGGCATCTGCATCAAGTGAGATCAAGCTGATCTGTGGCATCAGCTTCTGCATCCAGTGAGATCTCAACCCCAGCCACTGGGATGAGAATGGAGTGCATCCTAAAAACTACCCTCCAGGAGGATGTTGGAGGCCAGGGAAGGGCTCAGAATAGGCAGCTGGAGCAGAACCCTGGGTCACAATTCATATGACTGAATACATCTCTAATTTTTTCCAAGTGTGTCCTGTGGTAGTGTACAGTCACTAATTTAGATCATTAAGGACTAATAACCATTAAAAACTATACATAAAAACTAATGGTTTTGTGTATACAGTGAGAGCTGGGGTATGAATGACCCATTAGCATGAAAGTATTTTTATAGAGCATTAGCTGAAGAAAGCTTTGTTTTAAAGTCTCAAAGTGGACAAATATTTCAGTCTTCTTAGCACACCTATTATTAATGATCTCTGATATATCCCTGCATGAATACACACAAACATGTACATAGATTCATATCTATATATATATATATGTAGATATACCCAGTTGCAACACTTCAGCTGCTGAAGCAAACATATGCCTGCTGGAAAAGGAAAAAAAATGCAGAACAAAGACTGAATTTGGTTCGCTCGGTTTGGTAGATACAAGTTTTTCTTCTCTTCAAAAAAACTCCAGCCTCCCTAAACAACCAGCTAACATTTCAACCAAAAAGATTAAAAGCAGTACAGTGAAACCAATCCCAATGGTTACAGCAATTATTTTTCTAGAGTTAATTTGACATTCTTCCTAAGCTACTGATGTAGAGCCCAGAATTTACTGTCATTGTCTTGTATCTATTGCCTTTGTGTCAAAAATATAGAGATTTATTCTGCACCATCTCTGTAGACTGAAACAATGCTGCTACAACCACATTGTTGAACTGCATGCTAAAAGCTGCTTGTCCTCTCTGTGCCTTTTTAAACTCTGTCACTTGGCAAGAACTTTCTTGCCAAGATAAAGTAATAAAAAGTAAAATGAATAATGATAAAAAGTAATTCATTATCATCAACCTTTTTCTCCCTAAGAAGGCACACTACTGGGATTATCTGTCCCACAGTTTTGGCTGTGCACTGATTGTCATGGATGCTAAGGCTATGCAAACTCTCTAAAATTTCATTTGTTAGAAGAACCCCACAGTTTTACTTGCAGGGATTAGTAGTAAACCCTCTCCTGAAGGAGCATTCTGAGATTAAATTGCAGGTTACATTCACAGTTTTGTCTTGCTAGTTTTAATTTACCCACATTCTGTTGGTGGCTTGCTCTGGTGGCTGTAAAGAAAAGATTAGCATGCTCAGAAGTGCATATAACTTTGTAAAAATAAATGCAGATTTTGTATGAATTGTTTGCATTAGTGGTTGAAGATAGCACAGGAGATAGGAACAACACACACATAAAAAACCAGTATAGCCACTAATAATTTTCTGTACTTCTATTTCCTGGTAAATGTAATGTGCAAAAATGAAAAATTATATTCAATGAAGCTGCAAACCCATAGCATGGGGCAACATGAAATTGTACTGTTCCCAGGAATGCTTCAGGTTATATTCTGAATCAAATCAGTTCTATGCTTCAAGGAGAGCAAATCAGTTTAGTTACTATACTACCAAGGGAAAGAATGTAGCATATGTTATCCCAGATCTACTGAGCTGTGAATACAAAATATGGATAGAGCTAAACCTAACACCCTATTCAGCCCCTATTACAGAAAAAAAAAAATTAAAAAGTCTGCTACTTTGAGGCACGAACAATAAAATTTTTGCTTTTCTTTTAAAATGAAAGATATTTTTCCTTTTTAAATATATTTTATTCTATATATTTCAAAATTTCTCTCCAGGCTTTCGCCTTCCCTCTTATTGTTACTTACTACTGTCTGCTAAAATATTGAGTTGTAATATACCCATTTCTTGCACCTCAGGCAATTCTGGTTCTTCTTTTTCTGTTCTGCATATAACCTAGTGTGGATAACAGCGTCACCCTGAGATGGCTCTTTTATCTTAGTGGCCAATATACTTATTAAATTAAAAAACCCAGTTCTATACCAGCTGTGCATACCTGCTGTGCCCATAACAGCATGCTTTATCTGAGCTTTATAATCCTATTCTAATAAGCATGGCAGAAAAAGAAGAGATGCTAACAAAGTAAAACACATGGGGATTAAAGAACTCATTAAAATATTTTCCGATTATAGCCCCCCCACTAGGCATAATTAAAACTAAGTATTAGAAAATCCCCTAATATCAATAATGGTATGACTTTCTGCATACTTGTTCTTGACACAGATCAATAGTAAATACCAAATTAACAATCATTTTAAGCCTCTTTTATTGCTTACTGGGGGATTCATTGCAACATCATTCTTAATTCCACAGGTGGTCTCTGTGGCTTTTCTCTGCCAGTCAGACACAAGTTCAGCCCATCTGTGAGCCTTTTTTGACTGGAGTCTGAAGTTTCCCCAAGGAAAACAAAAATCCCTTCATTCTTGATATAGTTCAATTGCTTTGGGGCAAAAAAAAACAGTCCCTGATTCCCATGTCAGTGCAGCTAACACTACATTCATTTACATCTCTGAGACAGCCTAAACTTTCTACATGTTGGACATCTAGAACACAAATTCCCACTGGTCTTATCACCACTTCAGCTGCATCATTGTTATCTGAGCTGCTGTTAGGTGTTTTGGAGGGTGCTGTAGGCTAAGGAGTCTATCAGAAAACTTACTTCACTGGCTCTGAAGAGCTCTCTGCTGCATCACATCAGCCCCCAGAAAGATCATGTCTGGTCCTAAACTCAAGACAGCTCTTCATTAGGTTCAGTGACGAATATTTAAACTTTGCTGCTGGAAGATACAGTTGACTTGCACTGGAGATAAAACTCTGCACCAAACCCAAGTGCCTGATCAACCAGGAGAGGAAAGGAGGTGGACAGTGGATGTTTTCCAGTTGCTAGCAGAGTATGCAGCCAAGATTATTACTGATCTTTTCAACATTCTCCCTCCGGAGTAGCAATGCCTTAGAGGTCTGGAGTGAAGATAAGCTCCTGATTTCTCTTGTACAAATCTCATTAGGAAGCCTGTTTTGCCACCCTATTTATCATCCTGATGGGAAAGACTTTTCCATCTGCTCTGCCTATGAAAAAAATCAAGGGACAGGCAGACAGAGGGGGAAAAAAACCAATATATGATAGTAACTTACCATGTCCTTTTTGGTATAAAAGTACTTGAAGAAACATGGCTAAACTATTTGTTTTCAACTTTAGAGCATCCAACTAGCATTATCTAATTAACTTAAATAAAAGCCTCTTACTGGGCTTCTTCCTAAGCTGACAATAAGACTTGCCTTCTGTGTGCTAATGTCTCTCCCCCACTGCAGGCTTCATGAAAAACATGGTGACTGCAAACTTTTTAATCTAACCAAACTAACGATAAAAGATATTGTACAAGGGTGCACATTTTATTGATCCTGTACAAATGACCATAAAATTGCTATAAGTGTGTACAGAAAGGTTACATAATTTTTCCTCTCAGCTTTTTTTTTTTAATAATAATAATGTAATTGGTTTTATTTACAGATAAGTAGGATGCAGTGGAAATAAAGTATGGAAGGAACACAAGCAACAATCTCTAGTTTCTCTCCCCAACACAAATATTCTACTTTTAAGTCCTTTTCATGGAACAGGGAAAATAGTGTTATCAGGAGTTATTGTAAAATTGACTGTGATAACTTGTATGGTAACTATGCTATTACTGCTTGCCACCAATGTAATTGCATTCTCTGCCATGAAATATCTTCTATTTATATATAATTTAGAAAACCGATGACAGATAAATAATGTATCTATCTAACCCTTCAAGAGTGAAAGATTGAACTACACATGAGAAAAAAAAAAAAAAAAGAAAGCTTCTTCAACAACGCCAGAGGGTGCCGGATGCTCTAAGCCTTCCTTTATATTCTTTATAGGCACAGCCAAACTTTTAAAACCATGAAACATGTAACAGGCTTCAAACAATCCAGATATACTAATTTGCCAAGAATGAACCTAGGAGCAAAATTCACTCCAACATCAATCATCAGAATTCCCTCCAAGTGCTCCCTTGTCAGATGGTTCATGGCAATTACAATCCAGCCATTGGCTACAATAAATCTGAGACAGATATTTTGAACACAGAATGTCATCATAGTCCAGCAAATGAATAAAGGAATCATCAACCTTTTGTGCTGCCTCCTCCCTGCTCCCTGATCAGTATTTCAGATTGACTCTTCTCTTTATCCAGACTTGAATCTGAAGAAGGGTTAGCCACAGTGAATGGCAATTATCTCTCCCAGCCTCTAACAGGCCCAGGTACCTGAGCATGCAGGTAACCACGGGGTATGTGGGGCTGTTCAATAACTGGTCTGTGTTCTTCAACCTGGGCAGTCACCTTGCAGAACAAAAAGAGTTTCTGTGACTGGCAGGCACCTGTGTGTTCCATATAGAATCACAGAATCACAGAATCAGCTGGGTTGGAAGGGACCTCTGAGATCATCAAGTCCAACCCTTGATCCAACCTTGCTGTGGTTCCCAGTCCATGGCACTGATGCCACATCCAGTCCCACCTTAAACACCTCCAGGGACGGAGAATCCACCACTTCCCTGGGCAGCCCATTCCAGTGTTTGATTACCCTCTCTGGAAAGAAATTCTTCCTAATATCCAACCTAAACCTCCCCTGGCACAGCTCAAGACCCAGCCCTCTTGTCTTGCTGAGAGTTGCCTGGGAAAAGAGACCAACCCCCCCCTGGCTCCCCCCTCCTGTCAGGGAGTTGCAGAGAGTGAGGAGGTCTCCCCTGAGCCTCCTCTTCTCCAGGCTGAGCCCCCCCAGCTCCCTCAGCCTCTCCTCACAGCACTTGTGCTCCAGTCCCTTCCCCAGCCTCGTTGCTCTCCTCTGGACCTGCTCCAGCCCCTCCATGTCCTTCCTGAGCTGAGGGCCCAGAACTGGACACAGCACTCCAGGGGTGGCCTCACCAGTGCTGAGTCCAGGGCAAGAATCACTTCCCTGGACCTGTTGGCCACCCTGTTCCTGAGCCAGGCCAGGATCCATTGGCCTTCTTGTCCCCCTGGGCACACTCTGGCTCCTGTTCAGCTCCCTGTCCATCCCCACTCCCAGCTCCCTTCCTGCCTGGCTGCTCTCCAGCCACTCTGTCCCAGCCCGTGGGGCTGCCGGGGGTTGTTGTGGCCAAAGGGCAGGACCCGGCCCTTGGCCTGGTTGAACCTCATCCCCTTGGAATCAGCCCAACTCTCCAGCCTGTCCAGGTCCCTCTGCAGAGTCCTCCTGCCCTCCAGCTGATTGACACTCCCCCCCATCTTGGTGTCATCTGCAAATTTGCTGATGGTGGACTCAATCCCCTCATCTAAATATGCATGAACTAAATTACTTCTATTTTACTCAAAGGGAGAGTTTATTCACAGTCCTGAGAAAAGGGAAAAGGTACAAGAGCAAACATTGGAACAACAACAAATTCCTCCTGTCATCTTACTCCAACCCATTTCTTCAAATCTGTGATGCTCTCATTGCAACTTCTCACATATGAGTGATGTGTTACACAGAATATAAATGTTTAGAAGTAGTGTTCAAAAGGACATAAAATTATACTGATCTGTGTCTGTACTTTTTAAACATTAAAAAAGAAAGCAATCTTAAATTTGTCTTATAGAGATGTGGATGAAACCAAGTATATATGACTAAAATGAAAAGGATTGATAAGTACGTTGTTTTTTTCTTAATTTTTCTACCAGTTAACCCTCTGTTGATGCACCCCAGTCTCTCAGAACACAAATCTAGATAGCCCTGGTCATGAACCAGGGTTACAGCATGACAATCTCCACACCGTATATATTTTATGATAACTATGTTAAACTGAAAATAAATTTTAAATAATCCTAAATAAGTTCATTTTAACTATGTTGGAACCTAACAATATAGATTGTTTCTTTTTAAGTAGATAGTGCTATAAGTTAATGCAACTGATGCCAAGCAGTTGCTATGAGGAACTGCATAATAGATGTTTATTTACCATAGGAAAAGAGATCTCCTTTGAGACACTCATTTATGTCTACATTTAAAAAGTATATAAAAACAAACATGGATGGTAAAAACACAAGAAAATCAGATCTTCATAATAAACCAGGAATAATGTCCATTTACCCTTTACAAGAAGAACAGTTTATGTCCCACATAAGATCAAGATTTTGTTATCTGCATTTCTACATATTGTCATAAAATATCCATAAATTATCTAAATCATAGAACCTAAAAATCTGAACAGAAAGGATCCATTTAAATTAAGACAGCCTAAATACTCGCATTTTTAAACATTGATATAAAAATATATTAGAGAAACTTTCTCTTGGGTTTTTTTAATTTTCTTTGGTTAACTTGGGGTTTTTTTTCCACCCTTATTTCTTGGTATAAAAATTTTAATTACTTTTCAGTAAATTTCTCATTCTCTACTTGAGAGAAAGAGTGCCCAAGTGCTTATAATAACAATTCCAGATCAGCATTCAAATTGTAATGTTCTCAGCTGGGCTGAGAGCAACATTTAACCACACTGGTCAAAACACATTTAAATATGGAATATATGAATACATACATATATATATATTTATACATATAAATACAGAATGATTTATATGGCCTTGGCAAAAGTCACTTTTTAGGTACTCACTCATGATGTCACCAGTTCATTTTAGTGTAATGGACATATAAGTCAACTTCATCAATATTAAACTGGTATAAATTAAATGCTGGTATAATGTTGGGGTTTTTTTCTTTATACAATTTACAGAGCTGTATTTGTGTAGCCTTATCTCAAATAGTCTCAGCCAGTCTTAACTTAACAGAGCCAAGTATTTTACACTAATAATTTACTCCATAATTAACTTCTTACATTTACTTTGAGAAAGACTTGCTGCTGCATAACACTTGAGAAACCACTCTGAACTGCCAGAAGCAACTCTGCTCCTTAATTTCGGTTTGCATTAGTTACAAATGAAAAGGTAGGTGGCTCCAAATATATTCCTGTTTAGTAAGTTTAATAATGAACCCCAGGGTTCACAATTAGTGAAATCCCCAGCACTTTGTGTACACATAATATTTTTTGGCAGATACTATCACTATACAAGAGATGTGTATGTTCTTTCCGGAAGGACCAATGCTTCTAGAGGAAATCTAAGGAATGTCACATAATTCTTTCCCAGTATCATCTTTTCAGTATCATCTTCCCTGGAAATATTACATAAAGCCATGCAGACTGGCTCCACAGAAACAACAAATGCAGCCCCATTAAAAATAATAATAAAAAAAAAAAGTAGAAAAAAAAGTAAAAAGAGATAAGACCTATAGCATGTCAAAAATAGAAGACACCAATCCTACTCAAGTCTGAACAAGCATAGCATTTAGAGGTACAAATGGAGTTTTTTTTCTGTGCCAGTTTGTCTTAAAAGAAAACAAAAAAAGCAAACAAAAAAAAAACACCATTGAATTTACAACCTCTTTTGGAAAGATTTTCAATTAGCCTTAAAAATTTGTAGCTCAGGCTAAATGTACTGTTAATTCTGGATAAAGAGGGTTGTTATAAACAAAACGTTGCTTCTATTTCAACCATTCACCTGCTACTTCCTAGTGATTTTATCCTAAACTTGCAGAGAAATACGATCTCTGTTACTATTTTGAATGTGAAGGTTCTTCACTTCTAACTCAGAAATGTTATCCCTTGCCCTTCCTTACCCTCTCCCTGTGCTACCGACAGAACAGTAAAAATTCAGAACTTTAATATCTTTCATCATTTTCTGTAAAGACAATTTCCAGATGAATGATTGTAAAAAGAAGGGTTTGACTTTTTTACCTGGACATTAGTGTTTTGCCCATATTGTCAAGGGTCACCAGACTTGCGGAAGACAACCAAAAATAGTCCAAATACCTGATTCTTCTAGAGAACATACATACAGAATCATCTTCTTTTAGTAAAATTACTGGGGTTTTTGAGTTTATAGCTTATTTTCATCCAAACAGAATCCAGTTCTCACATCCAGAGGCATCTTTGCAGTTTGAGTCAAGAAGGCAGTTTTCTTCACAGCCATGTTTTAAAAGTGTAAGTTGCAACACCAAAAACCTGTGATGAGTTAAAAATTGCATGAAATTTTCAAATATACTGAAACAATTATTTTAAAGGTCGCCTTCTACTTTTTTTTTTTTTTTTTGCTTTTAGAATTTATACGAGGCCTCTTTCACAAGTTTTGCGACAATGTTAAGGGAATGGCAACTAGTTTTAACAAAACGCAAATCCTTATATAAATGCATTTTTTGGGGCCCAAACAAAAGAAATAACAAGAGGAACACTTTCCGTTTAATAGTCACAACAAAAAAAGTTGCTCTCCATCAGTGTCAGTAAAGGAAATGCATTTGATAAAAGGATCAATAGCCCTTTCACTTTTTCAGTTATTTGACTCAGAGATCAATCAAACCAGCTATTTGCTCTTAGAAAACCATTCTTCCAACTTCCTACTGCTTTCATACTATGCCATCCAAAATAAATATATTAAGAGTCCACTTATTGCTGCACTGAAAATATATTATTGTGGTAAAGTTGCTTTCTTGATGACATTTTTTGCAAGGTAAAGGATTTATTTCAATAAATCCCTTCTCATTAACTCACTAGTCTAACATGGCTTCTGTAGAAGCAAATATGGAGAAATTATATCTCTTTTCCATTATTTTCAAGGAAGTATCAATAATTTCAAAGTATATATGAGCAAAGAATGAAACACATATCAGAATAACTTCTTCATGCAACTTACACACAAGATGCCCTTTGTTTAAACGGTTGTTGCTTTTTCAGTAGTCAATTTTTTCATATTTTTGAAGACTGACACATTTGTTAACCTTTCAAAAAATCATTAGTAAATACTAATTTATTCACTACCTTCCTTGCATGTCTATAATGAAAAAAAAACCATTCATGCTTTTGTGTGAATTGATGTCATATATTGCTTTTCCACCTCAAAACTGTTCATTCTTTAAATGGGACTGAAGGCAGCAGACTTCAAAAGTCAGTTAATTTAATTTAGTAATTTACATTACGACCTCCTAGGATACACATAAAGAAATATGGACACAGTATTTTAACTCCATTATCCCCCAAGATACGAATTGTCATGAATTTTGGATAAAAGGGCAATGCACACCCGCTAAATGATACCTTGAAGGACCTTGAAGCTTTGAAACCATTCCAAATTTTTGGTAGACCAATGTCAAAACTGAAGGAACCATCTGCCTAGATCTTATTGCCTTGTGTGCACCATATTAAAATTGTGAAGACCATAAATATCTATGAATTAAAGTGAGAAATGGTCAACTTTCTGCAGTCTAGAATCTAATCTTTTAGAATTTACAAGAAAAAATCTCAGGTATTTTTGGTTTTTTGTTAAGTGATAGCATATATTTATTTTCTTCTGGTCACCTATGACTACATTTTTAAAAATCCAGTGTTGTGCAGCACTTTGTTAACACAAAACCAAACTACAAACTATTATCTGCAAATTATTTTACACACAATTTTTGACTTTTATTCAAGTTACCTCGGGGTATTAGTTCATAGCAAAATTCAATGGGACCGTTATGATCCATATTAATCTCTTCTAATAAGTGTTTCTATTAGCACCTTCATATACTAAATTGAAGAAAAAAGAAGCTTAACTGAAGGAAAATTGGCAGGTGTGACATATATGTTTGTTAAAAAACAAACCAACTAAAAATTCCGGAGTGGCCTCTAAATATGATTTATTAACTTTATGGGTTTTTTTCCTTTCTACCTTCTGCTGCAGGTCATACAAGTTCATAATCACTTAAAAATATTTCTTCTCAACAGCTAAATAAAAATGGTGTTATTAAAGATAATCATTACCTTAATTTCCTCACCTTTATTACCCACCAATTTTAACATTGATTTTCCCAGCTTATTTAAAATGCTTGCATTTAAATTCTGGTATGAGCTACACATCAACAAGCAGCTCTCCTATTTTCCTTCACTGATCCCTTTTTCAGTACAAGAGCATTTCAGTACATGTAATCTGTGGTAACTGAAATTTCCCAAGACTTTTGTTCTTTTTTGTATTTTTTTTTAAACTGCAAGTTATTTGCAGTGAAGATATTCAAAAGTATGTGAACAGTTAAGGAAACCTGGAACTTCTAACAGGTTTCTATACCCTTTACTTTTTTTCTTTTCAGAAGGTGATGACCAAATGCAGGAAAATACGGCAAATGTCATGCTTACAAGTACATTCTTCCAGGGAGTAATGAAACAAAGAGTGGAGGAAAAAAAGTTTTTCCTTTTCTTTGAAAGGAAATAATAATAATAAATGATAAATATAATATATTTATTATATTATAATAAAATTGTATAATATATAACATATATTATATATTACAAATAATTATATATAAAATATATTAATATATTTTATTATTTTAAAATAGATAGTATATATTATTATATGATAAAAATAAAAATAATAATTAATAACAAACAAAGAGTGGAGGGAAAAAAGCTTTTCCTTCTTTAGAAAGGAAATAATAATAAATAATAAGTATAGTATATTTATTATATTATAATATAATTATATATTATAATATATAATATAATTATATATTATATATTATATAATATAATCAACATTATTAAGCTCCAGACAGCTGAAACAATCTCTAACATTCAGGCTTGTCTTGAGGAATCCTAATTTTATCCCTTTCCCACTTCAAATTCAGCTTAAAGTTCTCTCAATAAGATCTGCTAACTCCTGTGCAAGGCTCCTTTATCCCCTTTGAGAGATCTGTACCTCACATGTTGCTCCAAGATGTGCAAACAGATTCATGATCAAAAACCTCAAAATTCTGCTGGTGTCACCAGGCTCAGAGAGCCTGTATGACTTCTCTATATCATAGAGAAATATCTCCAGGTCCCTCTGGATTGTCTTTAGACTTCTTTTTGGCCTTCACCAAACCTGAAAAACCACTAATGAGTAATAAATAATCAGAGTGGTCTACCAGGCTAGAGAGTTTCTTGGTGACATCTCTTACCCAAGTCCCAGTTTCGATGAGGTAAAAACAGGATAAAGACAAAATAAGAGACACTTAACAGTACTAAAAGAAAATTAATTTAAAAGAACTGCAGCTTGAAAGTGAAAAAAGACTTCTGCTCCTTTTTCTCTTGGACTCTTTTTTGGAAAAAAGGAGGGACTTAACCTAATGTAATATATTATTTTACTGTAAAAGAAATAACTGTTATATATATACATATATATATGTATGTAAATAAACTTGTATAATATTTCCCTTCCCCTAATACCAAGTAGTATGTGTCTGAAAACTTCTTCTTCCCTTTCACATTAGAACAAATTGTAACAACCCCTTTAAACTGGCCTTTTTTGTAATTCCTGTCTTTTTCAAACCACCACACCCAGGGAGGCTGGGTCCACAAGTTGAGTCCTGCTGGCATATTAGGCCCACTGCTCCTCTCAGAAGGGAGTCACTAATGACAGCTACTCTTCTTTTTTTCTTCATTTTCCTCATGATGTGTGGGGTAACATCTCAGTGATGCTCAACCTTATATGTGGATCTAATGAATATTAGCAAGATAGAATTATTAAGGTCAGAATTTTTAATGGTGGATGTCTGTAGGCTGAGTGTTACCTAATTAAATTGTTACAGGCTATTGTATTAAATGATAATTGAATTCCTAGAAAATTCCTCACAATTATAATGTATTAACAGGAATACAATCGCATAGTTACTAACTTACTGATTTTTTTTCTCCCCTTGGTTCATTACTTTGCACCTAGGTCTTCTTGTATTCTCATTTAATGTCTATAAATCTTCTATTACTGACTTACACTGTAGAATAAATATCCATGGGATCACACATCTGTGACTTCAGTTGCTAGATTTAAACATTTTCTAGCTTTGTTGGAGCACAGAGACAGGAAAGCACATAAATCTGTAAAATGCATGTAGACCCTACGTCTCCTTAAATACATCACAGGAGTAAGTAAAAGATAAAGCTGGACTAATTCAGTTGCACAACAGTTTTTTACACTACAGAAAATTACAAGTTTCTCTGACATTTAGAGGATAGCTGTACAGCCTAGCAACAATTCATCTTATCTGTAGAGCAATTCTGTATTCAAAACACAGAGCTAGTTTTTTTGACTAAAAGGAAGCTGAAATGCCAGCTTGGTTCCAAGAATCAAAATTGACTTTCCAGGCAAATGAAGCATTTAATATTCAGAGTCTCGTGGTTATTTCTGCCGGTAGTCTATGGAAGCAACAAATTCAGGTGAGATGAACACTGGTCAAGGAATGAAGTGTGGATCCTTTTCCAGTTCTACCACTACCTTGTACTGACAATTCAATTCCCTTTTTGAATTAGTTTTCCAGGCTCTTAGTGTTTCTCTAGGTTTTGAATCATGATTTGCTTTCAAGTGTATTCCAAGACAGCTATAAAACATCTGTATTTAATGGTTACTTAGCTAATTATTTTTTATCCTATATACCTCAAAAAGTATAAAAACAGTTCCAAATCAAAGTGACAAAACTGTTCACTAGAATCTTTTTTTCACTAATCATAATACTTGTAATATATTTTCATTGCATGAATAAGAATGTTTTATCAGAAACACTCACTTTCACCGTGCAAACCAAATAATCTCTTGTCAAAGACAGTTCTATCCCTTCAATAGGAATCCCAATAAGCATAGATTATGTGTGTTGATGCTATATGTGGTTTTCTCTCACATTTCTTGTCTTTCATTTTGACAACTGCAATCAGATCCTCAAATGTCCGATATGCCAAGGTTGCTAAAGCAGAAAGAGTGCAAGTGTGTACTTTTAGATTCTGAAACAGACTTGTTGATGATTGTTTATGAATGATAGAATAAATTATAACACTCAATTTATATCTGTGGTCTACAGTTTTTTAAAAATCCAGTGAAAATTAAAAAGAAATTTTAAAAAAAAAAGGAAAAACAAAAATTGCACTCATCAGAATCAGGGAACGTAAAGTTGTGATGCAGAAATATTGATCTTCTACCAGTAAGCACCAGCACAAAAAAAGCTTTGCAATAGCTATTTTTTTCCAAGTTCAGCAGTTTTTAAGGTTCTCTTTCTTTTCACAAGCATCATTCGCTGTCTTTCCTCTATCTCATTTATCATAAGCTGCTGGTATGCATTTCACAGCCTATTTCCAGGCTAATTATCAAGACTTATTTCCAAGTAACTTGGATTTCTCTGGCCATTTACTCATTCTCAAACCAGGACTTGTCTTCTTTTCACTTCTACATCATTCCTCCTTGAAAGAATCACAGAATCATTTGGGTTGGAAAATATCCCTGATATTGAGTCCAACCTTTGACTGATCACAACCTTGTCCATTGGGCAGCTTTCCAGCCACTCTGCCCTCAGCCTGTAGTGCTGTACAAGGTTGTCATGACCTAAGTCCAGCAATTTTCTTCTCCTATCACTACCCTTGGCCCATTGATCCAGCATGACACAGTGTTAAAAAGCTAAATATTTTTCTTTCCTTATTTTAAAACAGAAGAAACTCTTACCTTTTGTCTTCAAAAACAACTAAGCAAAAAACCCCACCAAGCCAAGAGCTTCAGCAGGTTGCATTTTTCTTGCTTTCTGTTGTTCACAGTTCATGTGTTTGATTTTCTGTTCATTTTGTACTTCTCATTTTTCCAGTTTACTACAAAACACTTCAGCTTGATATTATCTTTATATTACAGCGGTTCTGTTTCTTCAACTAAGGTAATGTTCAAGAACAACATGAACAGAAAACAGTTATTTGAAATACTGAGAAAGATGGATGTTATAGTGTTAACAAATTCTACTTTTTTAGTGTAATTCTGAGGATGCCTAGACATCTTTATATTTTGAGAAATAAATCACCCCCTATTATTTATATTTTTATACCATTTCTAAATGTTTCAATCATTTTGTGAGGTGCCTTCAGTAAGCAGTTTTGCATCACAAATACAAGAGAACAGATTGTAAAATGAAAAACTCAAAGCATCACTTTAAATCATCAAACATCTGAAGTACTGGCTTACACAGGAAAATATCTGCCCTACCTAAAGTTTGGTTTCCATGGGGACTTTCAAAGAAAGATGTTTTTTAATGCATCTTTCTTAAACCACATTAAATTGATGTAAACACTTGCTTTGGGAAGTGAAGATCCTTCAGTTCCATACACTTTCATTATTTGAGGAGTTATCAGAAACAAAACTGAGTTACAGCCACCTGAATTCAGAGCAAAGTACTCTTCATAGGCACTTGAAACTTCTCGAGTACCTGACTTTAAAAAAGAATAGTTATCCCTTGAACCTTGTGAAGACATCTCAACATTTTCCATATAAACTTAGTTCTTACCACTTTGAAGGTAATACAAGTCTTGACAAGATTTGAATTCAATCCAAATATATCTGTGAAAGCAGTGTAGAGTTTAAAGAGAATGAAAAGTCAAAGTAAAAATATTACAGATTTCTGGAAGTTAATGTTCCTTACAGATAAAGATATAAAGGTGATATGCTTTGAAGCTGGCTCCCTGCCAAGTCTCCAAACCTTACCACCAGAAGTCCCCCCCTCCCCCAAAAACCTCAGGGAGAAGAGGGAGAAAAAAACAACTAAGAAAACCTGAAACGAGAGAGAGACAGCTCCAGTGATATATATATAAATATATTTACACTTTTGTTACAGTTATATACAGTTGAAATATATATACAATTTCACAAGGGAAAGGGAAGGGGGAAGGGAAAGGGAACAAAACTAAAATAAAATATATAGATATCCCAAGACCCAATATCTAACAAGTAAAAAGTTAGCAAAGAAAAACAGCTCACTACTCCCCCGGGACAACCGAGAGTCGCTCTGGACCGATCGCCGGCAACCTCTGTCTCCCAAGGTCGGCAAGGCCCAACCAGGCCTCGCTCCCCAACCCGGCAGACTCAACAGCAGGGAACCTGCACCTCCAAAGCCGCCGGAAGGAAAGAGAGCGAAGGCCTCTCCTCCTCTCTTCTTATAGTCTGGCTTACGTAAAAATCGTAGGGAATACTGGGTAAATCTGGGCCCTTCCTTGGTTACAAACTGGTCACCAAGGAAGGTCTAGCCCAAACCACCACAACAGATATGAGCCTGTGAGTCTTCACTGAAAGCACCTAATTCCCCATATGGATTTGCTTATTGTGAAAAATGTAAATGTAAAGAGAAAATTATAGATTTTGTTGTTTCCTTTGTTAAGGAAAATTTGCATTCCTTTTCTGTATGGAAAAAAAGGTAACTTTCCTAGAAATAATGGTATCTGTTACTTCATGTTATCCATTTCATGGAGCTTGAACCTTGAAATTTGCAAAATGGATTTTTCTCTGAGCACCTCAAAGCCTTATTGTCACTGTAATACAGCATACATGAGCCAAGTGATTCTGTGTGTATGGGTATCATATCTAGACACGAGAGTAAAGTGTGCATACAGACTGGGACTTGCACAGTTGATCTTGCAAAATGACAGCATTTGGATAACGTTATTCATATTACATTAATTTCAGTAATTTTGTACCAAAACATATCTGTAATCAAAAGTATTATACTGCAGGTCTATAATTTTTAAATCTTTATTGAGCAGGCTATTAACTATTAAAATTTATCATAGTATGTGTTTGATTTTAGCTTGATATAAAAAAAAATTAAGGAGAGAGATTGTGAGAATGAAACAAAATTCAAACTCTGGAAGAGCAGATTTACACGTTTCATAAAAACACAAATGGCAAACGCCTCATAAACATACATGGTACTAGTGGGAAATTGCACAGCCAAAGACAAAATCCACGAGTTTAGATCAAGCAAAAGAGAGTATTTAAGACATGCATTCCTTTAATACCTGTTTTATGCCGGCTGGTTCATATGTCCAACCAAAAATATCTTATCTATTTCTATTTATTGATTATATAGAAGGCAAAAATCAACTTGAGTCTGGACTTTTTAGAGCTGAACAGTTTAAATCCATGTGCTGTTTCTTTACCTGTGCTGTTCAAAAGGGTGTCATTAACCTTAAGCAATTTTTGCCATATATGGCACTGAAAATGAAAGGTGCAGGTCTTAATTCTCAATTCAGTCCTAGGAGAAGGGTTAAAAGCTGTTTGCATGCCAGGAAACAACAAAATAGAGTAAACAAGAAATGAAGGTCTTTAAAAATGGAACACAGACTTCATGTTTTGCAGAAAAAGATTCATCCGAATAAATATATCAAATTTATCTCTTAAAACAAAAAAAAATATTTAGAGATCTTTTAGTGTTATATTCTGCAATATTGACCTATCTGCAGGCAGTCACACTATTTTTTCTGTTTCTGTTACAGATTCCACTCCAATTCCAATTTCAGAGTCATCCTCAATAATGCTGAGATTGAATCCTGAGCATAGCTAAGTCGTATTCAAATTCAGTGCCGTATCTTCTCCATGTGCACCAGCCATTCCAAAGATCTGCAGCTCATAGACATATCAAAAAATAATTCCTGTATTGGTATCCTTTCTGATAATTTTGGAAATGGACTTATATCCTGAGCAAGAATATATGTGCCTTCAGTTCCTGTTTTATTTAAAATAGACTGAATTAGAGAGAATTTTTTAATAAGTTATATCCTTCCAGAAACATTACCTTGAGATTAAATTCCTCTTCAAGACAACATTCCTCTCGAGCCATCCAGCTTTGTAACATGCATGCAGCACATATGATCAAGAGCATATACACACACATACACATAAAAAGAAATGTGCCTGGTAAATAGATATTTATATTGAAAGCCATTATAAAAATCATTTTAAAAATCTTTCATTTTTATTATTAGATTGTCAGCAGCATCTGTAGTTCACACTCCTCTTGCCCTCTGCCAGCAGGAGTTGCTATGACAGGGTCAGTGTCCACTGTCAAGTGGAAACTGGGATATCTTGGCCTACAGCAAAAATGGAATATAACAAGCTCAGGTTGAACAAATACAGATGAACTGTAAATTGACTTAAAAAGGGCCCAATTAACTTGACAGATCAACTTTTTTCTATTACAGTTCTAGTTGCATACTTGGAAAAAAAAATAATGTAATTCAGGAGTTCTCCTATAAAAAGTTCCAAGTTTCTAAAGGGTTTTTTTGGGTATTTTTTTACCTCCAAAGGAACCAAATTACCTCCTTGATTTTGTTCTTCTGTTTGGGTTTTATTTTTGAACATTTTAAGACTCCTGGCATCATTCCCAAATAAATATTTAGAGATCACTATTATGGAAACTCAGCTTTTCTAAAACTGCAGCTTTGTGTTACTAACTTTTTTAATTAAGAGGGTTTTTGCAGAAACTGTAGAACAGCTGTACTATCACTACATAGCCTGGGGCAAAAGACTGTTATCATCTGAAGTCCTTGAATTCTACAGTAAATCAATGAACAGAGTGCCTTAACAAAAATTACCAGATACTTGTTCCATAGTGCAGGGGGAAAAAATGCACATGAGTACAAAAACTAAGCTAAATAGGAAGTATGAATATTTTCAACTGTGTCTGCAATGAATTGTACCTCTACTTGAGCCATGTGCAAATATATTTGTCACAAACTCTGCTTCTCCTCAATGACTGTAGTAAGCTGGAAGACAACATCCCAAACCAATTCCTAGAGGAAGAATTTCTGCATAATATGGGAAGCATATTTGACATTTATATCAGGTATCTTCACCTCTTATCACAGTGCAGCTTCCCAGATGCTAACATGTAGAGGTCTACTCTGTGAGTAGACCTTTCCAAAATTATACGGAGGTAAACTAGAAAATAAATTGCAACAACCAGATAATATAAATTAAACAATGGGATTTTCTCGTGTGCTTTGTGGAGGAAAGTTTTTTGGCATTATGTATTTGCACACGTGTATTTGCATAGGTGTATTTGTACACATGTATCTGTACGTATGTACATGTGTGTATGTGTGTGTAAGTGCATATATTATTAACAAGGCTGCGTTTTTGCACCAACCCTATTCACAGCCTTTTTCAGCAGGATGCTCCAAAGGGCCACGGCAGACCTCGATGATCAGGACGGGATCTACATTCGATACCATACTGATGGAAGCCTTTTCAACCTAAGGCGACTGAAGGCCCACACCAAGACCTTAAACCATCTTGTCCGGGAGCTGCTTTATGCTGATGACGCCGCCCTTGTTGCCCACACAGAAGCAGCTCTGCAGCGCTTAACTTCCTGCTTTGCAGACACTGCTGAGCTCTTTGGGCTGGAAGTCAGCTTAAAGAAGACAGAAGTTCTCTATCAACCTGCACCTCAGGAAGTCTTCCATCATCCCCATATCACCATTGGCAATCAGAGCTCAAACCAGTCCAGCAGTTTAATTCCCTAGGCAGCCTCATCTCCTCGGATGGTGAGATTGACGGGGGGACAGACAACAGGTTAGCAAAGGCATACAGTGCCTTCAGAAAGCTTCATAAAAGAGTTTGGCGAAATAAACACCTGAAGAAAAGTACCAAGGTCAGTGTTTACAGAGCCATAGTGCTGTCTACTCTCTTATAGGGATCTGAATCCTGGGTCATCTACCGCCACCACCTGCGACTCCTCGAACGCTTCCATCAACGCTGCCTCCGAACAATCCTAAACATCCACTGGTCAGATGATGTGACCAATCCATCTGTTCTAGAACAAGCAGCAGTCACAAGCATTGAGGCCATGTTGCTGAGAACACAGCTGTGCTGGGCAGGGCACGGCTCCAGGATGAAGGACCAACCACCCCCTCCCTAAGATCTTGCTCTATGGTGAACTTGTCACCGGCTGCTGCAAGAGAGGAGCCCCAAAGAGGAGATACAAGGACTGCCTGAAACAACATCTCAGCCTTGGCCATATTGATCATCATAACTGGTCTACTCTGGCCTCAAATCGGGAGCTCTGCAGACACACCATCTATAACGCTGCTGATGCCTTTGAGAACGCAGCAGGATCACCCTTGAGGAGAAAAGGCAACGCAGAAAGAATCATGTCTTGCAGAATTTACCACCAAGGTATGGCCACTCCCCACTGGGCATGTGTCCTATATTCCTTTGGCTGTATCTTTAAAAGCAAAGTAAAAGAATTTTATACCAATCAGTAACAAAGATATTCATTACTAAAATCATTGAATGATTTTAGTAAACATAACTAGCATAAGAAATAGTATAAAAATAAGAATGAGAGAAAAGTTAGGGAAGACTCCATTGTAACTGCTGGGCTCAGTTGATGAGCTGAACCCATCTTCTCCCCCACAGGGGTGTCTATTGGATAAGAACCATACTCTATGCACTGAATGCTTTTACTGGGATTAGAGCTTGTCTGTATAGTGCTTTAAATATGTTTTTGCAGGCAGATACTATCACTGGAAATCCTTGAACCTTAACATGTCATCAATAAACTTGAGAAGTTGGTCCCATGCAGCCACTGCTCAGAGACTGAGCATCAGTCTGCTGGTGGCAGATGGTCAGTGATTGCCTTTCCATCACTTGTTTCTTTGCTTTTCTCTTTCTTTCACTTATTAAACAGTTTTTATCTTGACACATGGGCTTTTCTCACTTTTGCCCTTCTGGTTCTCCCCTCCACCCAGACGGTGGTGGGGACTGAGTGGGCAGCTGGTCGCTATTGGCTGAGGTAACTCACCAAAAATATTACTTTTAAATGCAACTTATCCCTAAGGAAAGGCAGGGTCATAGCAGCTAAAAAAGAAATCCATTACTTGATGCACCTAACATGGATATGCAGATTGCTGATGAGATTGGCAGCAACTACAGTACTGTCAACATACTATTCCAAGTAATTCTTCAATTTTTGTTTTCTTAAAGCACTGTCAGCTTTGCTGTTTCTGTAAAATATCTTATGTTCTGAATAATTGCCTTTCTGCTAGCTTCACAATTTCAACAGTTAGATTTTTCTGCTCCACGAAAATTAACAAAGTTTGGTCTCTAGGCAACCCCTAAGACTGAGAGTTCCTATATCATTCACTTCTAATTATTACTTTTTTCTCATCACAGTACAACAATACTTCTTAATGTTGTCTGAGCAGATTTTATTCTTACCGATTTCTAATTTATGCTACTAGGTTAGAAGATCTCACTGTTTACCATATTTTTCTCTTTATTCAGAAATACTGGTGTTCTCCTAATTATTATTAGAACAGCATGTAGAAATCAGCGTTTTGTTATTAGTTTTCCTACTGCCAACTGGTTTGCAAATTGCTTTTTTTTGCTTTAAAATGTGGTTCATGAATTGCAACAAAAAGAATACCACCCATTGTGCTCAGTGAACAGTTTATGAAAGCAATTTCGTTTGATGGACATTTAAGCATTTGTACATCTGCTTTTAGTCTCAAAGCATTAGGTACTTTCTTGTAAAGTGTGTCAATACTAGTTAGATGATGGATATGTTTGCTAATGTCAGGACATTCATCTACCCACTGCTGAAAATCGGGGTTAGACAGAAGATTTGAGTGATGAAACACAAAGGAAACACAGTTATTCATTAACTGTAATTATTCCATAGTTACAGTACAGAACGGGGAACAAAATACAGAAAGAGCAGATATTCTGTTTTGCATGACAACTCCCAAAAGCAAAACATTTTAGTATGTTTAAAAGAAGAAATGTGAGTGTAACCTTCAGGCACACATTAAAGCTATCATGATGAAAAAACCAGCCTTGAACACTGGACTTTCTTTTATTACCACAGAAAATCTTACTCAAGACAAAATGAATATATTACACTCTGATTTTAGAACTGTAATGGATGTTCAACTTCTACAATGATCAGGAACGGATATTCTTCTTTCAGTGAGCACTGATTACATCCATTCAGTGTTTGTATCATCAACATATTAGTTCATTAACAAATAATAAATTAGAGTAGATACAGTATCTGTCACCTAAATGAACGCTTCTGTCAGATCTCACATGCCATTTGTATTTCTCTAAATACATATAATCAGAAAAAAAAAGTTTGCAGAAAATATTCTAGAATAACAAGTAAAAATATATTTCTAGGCACCTCTATGGAGGAGTCTTCAGTGGTCAGATTACAAGTGCTTTGGTCATACACATATTAAGGACAAATTAGAATTTGAAGAACTCTTTCTTGCACAACAAATCTGTTGCCAAATCCCCATTCACTTCTCATCCCAGACATCTGTAGATTTAAGTCTCAAATTTACAGACAGAAGAAGGGAGGGCTTGTTCTTTACTTGCCTGACCAGAAAATGCTCTTCTTACTGAAGAAATTGTACTGTTTCTGTACAGTATATACTCTATAAATACCTGAGTAAGTTTAAATACACGAAAATTAAATAAAATTTAATGGAAAGTAACTCTTATGGCAATATTCTTCCAAACAACCTGATCTTATGTCTCTTAATGCCTACAGCAAATAACTAAAAGACAAACAGAGAAGGTTATTTATTATTAACTTACAACTACTACCAGTTAGGTTATTTGGTCTGTGAAAGAGCAGTTTATGTTCAGATATGAAAATAGGACTATAATTAGAGAAATATTATATTGTTCTGTTTTATTTATATTGCTTAGAATTATGTTGTAGAGTAGATATTGTTCTCATGGAGTTTAGCTCTACAGCTTTTTTAGTTTCTTCAGTGAAATAAAGTCTTATGAAAATTAGATTTTTTTATCGGATTGTGAAAAGTCATAGAATCACAAAATCATAGGATATCTCAAGCTGGAAGGGACCCACAAGGATCCAGCTTCAGACTCATCACAAAACAGACTAAAACAAAACCATATGACCAAGAACATCATTCAGTTGCTTCTTGAAATCTGACAGACTTGGTGGCATGACTACTTGCCTGGGGAGTCTGTACCAGTGTCTCAACGAAGAACCTTTTCTTAAGGTCCAATCTGAATTTCCCCTGATGCAGTTTCATTCTATCACTGGTCACCAGTGAGGAGATCAGAACCTTCCCCTCTGATTCACCCCTTGAGGAAGCTGCAGGCTGTCATGAGATCACTCATCAGCCTTTTCTTCATCTTCAGGCTGAATAAACCAAGTGACCTCAGCCACTTCTCATAAATCTTGCCCTTGGGACGTGTCACCACCTTGCTCGCCCTCCTCTGGACACACTCTGATATTTTGATGTCCTCCTTACATTTTGATGCTCACAACTGCACACAGGACTTGGAGTGGGGCCTCACCAGTGCAGAGCAGAGTGGGACAATCACCTCCCTTGGCTGGCTGGTGATGCTGTGCCTAGGCGCCCCGGGACACTTTTAGCCCTTTTGGCTGATAGGACACACTTCTGACTCACTCAGATTGCCATCAATCCAAGCACACAGATCTCTTTCCGTGGGGCTGCTCTCCAGTCTCTTATCCCCCAGTCTGTATTTATAAGCAGAATTACTCCATTCCAGGTGGAATATCTGGTGCTTACTCTTGTTAAATTGCACACAATTGGTGATAGTCCAGCTCTCTAGTGTATCCCAATCTCTCTGTAAGGCTTCTCTACTCTCAAGAGGTTCCACAGCTCCTCCTCATTTAATATTATTTGCTAACTTACTTAAGGTATATTCAATTCCTGTGTCCAGATCATTTATAAAAACTGTGATATAGTTTGAAGCTGGCTCCCTGCCAAGTCTCCAAACCTTACCACAAGAAGTCATCCCCCCCCAAACCTCAGGGAGAAGAGGGAAAAAACAACCAAGAAAACTGAAACGAGAGAGAGACAGCTAAAGCAATATATATAAATGTATTTACACTTATGTTACAGTTATATACAATTGAAATATATATATAATTTCACAAGGGAAAGGAAGGGGGAAGGGAAAAGGAACAAAACCAAAATAAAATATACACATATATCCCGATTAGTAGCCCAATATCTAGCAACTAAAAGAATTGGCTAAAAAACTATCTTACTACTCTCCTTGGGACAATGGAGAGTGATGCTGGAACGATCGCCGGCAACCTCTGTCTCCCAAGGTCGGCAAGGCCCAACCAGGCCTCGCTCCCCAACCCAACAGACTCAACAGCAGGGAACCTGCACCTCCAAAGCCACTGGAAGGAAAGAGAGCGAAGGCCTCTCCTCCTCTCTTCTTATAGTCTGGCTTACGTAAAAATCGTAGGGAATACTGGGTAAATCTGGGCCCTTCCTTGGTTACAAACTGGTCACCAAGGAAGGCCTAACCCAAACTACCACAACACTGAAGAGCAGTGGCCCTAAAACTGAGCTCTGGGGAACCCCACTGATGGCTGGCCACCAGCCTGGTGTAACAGCCTTTACTACAACCCTCTGGACCAGACCCATCCACCAGTTGTTCACCCAGCACACTGTGGACTTGTCCATCTCTGTGCTGGACATTTTATCCAGAAGAATACTGTGAGAGACAGTACCAAAAGCTTTGCTAAAATCCCAAACCACCACATCTACCAGCTTCCCTTGGCCAGCTAGATGGTTGGCCTAGTCATAAAAGGAAAATATTTAAGCAAGATTTTACCTGAACCCAAGCTGGCTGTGACTAGCAATGACTGCACTGTATTTGTCACAGCCTCTGTGTGACACGTATTTGTCACACAGAATAACAGCCTCTGCAATTTTGGCAGGCACTGAAGTGAGGCTGACAGACTTATAATGACCAGGGTCTTCCTTTTTACCCTTCCTGAAAACTGGGACACACTTTGTCAGCTGCCAGACAATGGGGACCTCTCCAGACTCCCCAAGACCATTGAAAAATAATAGAGAAAGATCTCACAATGACATTGGCCATGCTTTATCTAGATCTCTATGTTTCTTCAGTAATTAGTATTAAAAACTTAAAGACAGAATATTTGTCTAGGGATGAAAGGGATAGCCTTGAGTATAAAGGAATTGTCAGGAAAATCAATAAGTCTTCCAGCTTCAGAGAAAGACTTAAAATTGTAAGCTTATTTGTTTGAGGTTTTTTTCATATTATAACAAAGATCACTAATGATTACAGGCTATGGAAATTATAGACGTTGCCATTGTCGTGAATGGGTGAGTGGAGGAAATAAAAATCATACTCTAGTTGAAAAAATGATATTAAATGAGGAGGAGCTGTGGAACCTCTTGAGCGTAGAGAAGCCTTATAGAGAGATTTGGATTCACTAGAGAGCTGGACTATCACCAATTGTGTGCAATTTAACAAGAGCAAGCACCAGATTTTCCACCTGGAATGGAGTAATTCTGCTTATAAATACAGACTGGGATGAATCCCACTGGTGCCCATGGACTTATATGGGCCCAGCTGGAGCAGCAAGTCTTGAACGAGTTCAGAGTCATCTAGGGGTTTATCAACCCCCAGTTGTGGTCTTCCAGCTCAAACTCCAGTGGTCCAAGGGTCCATCATCAGTGTTCAATACAGGGGCAAAGAAGGAACTGATTATCTTTCTACATTCCTATTTGTGAAGTTACTGACCTCATCAAGTAATGGACTGGGTTAATTCAACTTGTTACTTTGACTTCCCTTGGTGTTTTTGGCATCCATCTCGATTTTAGATTTTTTTTTGTGAAATGAAATCAACAGTGGTACAGGATCACACTAATGTGTGGTTGAGCTTGGAACTGCCTTGCCACAATACTTTAATGTCTTTTAGCTGTTGTGAAAATTTTCTCTCACAGCTTCTCTGCAGAGACATCTGGTCTTATGACATTATCTAGACAAACAAAACTTCAAGTGTCATCTTATAGCAATCTGAGACAGCAATTTTGGTTTTATGGTCTAGACAATTTTTATTTAAATAATGTTAAAACATACTTTTGTCCTGACAACCAAACCCACCTTTTATTGACCCTGACTAATTCAATACAAAATGATGTCTTTTCATCTGAAATTTAGACAATAATGTTTGCAAGCCTTTGTGTGAAAACTGATGAACTCATAATATTATCCATGTTTGTAGTTAATAAAGTGCCTTCAATGCAGGCATACACAGTACGAGTAATAATTCTACCTCATTATTCTCAATAGTTTTAGAAAAATATGCATTTGACAGGCATACTAATGCCTTCTGGAAAGCAGGTTTGGATAATATACACCACTTAGCAACAAAAACAACTTCTCCAATTTTCCTTCTAAGCCAGAACCAGAATAAAAACAAATAGGCAATTTGCATATCATAGCAAACAATTTGCATCAGGAGTATACAGGAGGAAGCAGCTCAAATGCACTGACCACTGCATTAACATTTTTGCTTGTTTCCTCTTCACAGTCTGAAGAGAAAATACAATTAGGGCTGTTAAGTCACTGAACAATTTACTTTGAAAATCTCTTGTAGGTAGAAATGAGTAATTTTAACACATTACTGAGAGGACTTTCTTATTAATGTGCGGGTCAGGACAGACTTGTAAAATAAAAACACTGTAATGGGTAGAAATCGTGGCAAGAGACACAAGAACTAAACAGAAAGATACAGAACAGTTTCTAGCATATATTTTAGGTGTCTTAAAAAACAATTGGGAGGTTAAAACAAGTTGTTATGTGCTTTATCTAGATCTCTATGTTTCTTCAGTAATTAGTATTGAAAACTTAAAGGCAGAATATTTGTCTAGGGACAAAAGGGATAGCCTTGAGTATAAAAGAATTGTCAGGAAAATCAATAAGTCTTCCAGCTTCAGAGAAAGACTTAAAATTGTAAGCTTATTTGTTTGAGGTTTTTTTCATATTATAGCAAAGATCACTAATGATTACAGGCTATGGAAATGATAGACATTGCCATTTCCCTGAATAGGTGAATGGAGCAAATAAACATCTCACTCTAGTTGAAAAAAATGTCACATCCCTCAGTCCTTTCTTTTTTACCTTGATATTATATGGAAAATTCAAACTTAACAAAACAATTATTATTTCTGTAAGGAAAAACAAGACAGAAATCACAGAGTGCTCTGTGAGCATACTTTACAGATAATTTCCCAAAGGAGCCAATGTCTCTCCACAGCTTGGGAAGGACTCAATAATCTCTTAGAGGACTGACCCTGAAATGGGCTCACTGTATTCAGGGGCCTGAAGGAGTCAATTTTTTAATATTCCTTTTCATTAGTCTTTCCATTTTAATTGGCTATGAGCAGAATGTCTCTTTGAAGAAATATAATGCAAAGGAAGAAGAATTAAGGATCGCAAGCAAGTTCCACGTATCTAAAAATGAGACATTTTCTTTTTGGACTGTATTTCTCTTGCATTTTTAAATTAAATTTTCTTTTACTCCCCCCCCCATTTTCACGAAATTACTACTCCATGATAATGGCATATTAGTTTTGTTCTTATTCTCTTAATATTCCCTATAATTTTTTAACCCCAAAAATTCTGTCCTTTTGTCAGTTTTCCCAAAGTATCTGTATTTTTCTCTTCTTTATACAGCTTACTTTGTTCACCTACAAACTTTATATGTATTCACGTGCAAAAAAAAAATGTAAGCACTTTAATGTAAATTTTAAAAAAGTAAATTTTTAAAAAGTAAATAAGTATTGCTCACAACTAGATATGCCTTGGTAAAATCACCTTAAAAAGAGAAAAGATGAGGGAAACCATCAAAGAAGCTACTGCTTAGTATTTTGAAAGTAGATGAATCTTGAACAGTGTCTAGAAAATCAGAAAACCAAAATTATAAGGAATTTAAGAGCCATGTATTGTATGATGCTCTCACAAAACTTGGTAGAAAAACCCATAAATGTGTCATTCTGCAGCACTAGCATACAGCAAGAAACATAACTCCTTTTAACAGGACCCAGCACAATTCTGAAAGGGCCAAAGAGATCAGGAGAGCTATGGCATGGATATCATGTGTATCTCTTCTGCTGTCTACAGAGGCTCTTGGAAGGGGAACAAAAAAACCAAAAGCAAACAAACAAACAAAACAAAACAAAACACACACAAAAAAACCAACCAAAAAATGCAAAATAAAAAACCAAAACAAACCAAACAAACAAAAAAAACAAAACAAAAACAAACAAACAACAAAAAAAAGAGTATAACCACGTCTCTTACTCTTACTGTGGTTGACAGACAAAGAAATGTTGCAACCTGGATGGCACAGAAGTAATTGCAAAAATATATTTGCAAGAGAAGAAATAAAATAACCCAAATATGATATGGGAAGCAGATACCCCCCTTCATTAAGACTCTGGTAATTCTTCTAATTTCATTTATTCAGCAATTGGTGAGCTGTCCTTTTCACCTACAGATATGATGAGTGTTCTGTCGTTTGGCAACAGATTTACAGTCAATAATATTGATAGTTTCTCTTTACCTGAATTGGGATCTTGCCACTCCTGAACTGTAAGGTTAATAAAGATAATAACTAAATGTGTTCTGTTTAATCCGACCAGAGGGCATATGGGAAATCAAAGAATGAAACATAGAACTAAACTCTAGTTTAGAAACACAGAACTACTGATCTAAATATATCAAAATACAATGCTACTGCACATGGCTAAATAATTCACTCACCCATAGGCATGCAGCTAATATATTACTATAATGATTTAAGTGTTCCTGAGATGACTCCTTCAAACATAAAAAGATTAACAACACAAAATGCAGCCTAGAATTTGGCATTTCAGTTCTGGAATGAAATCAGGATGCTGAGAGAATGAGGTACTAAATGCTTTGTGGCTTTGGAATATTTCCTTTTAATCTCATTAAGCAAAAACAAAAATGCTTCCTAACTGGAGAAAGATTTAACAACCCTGAACTTTCAGAAGAAACAGGGACATGTGCAAATTTACAGTGGTTTCCAATTTCTACACAAATATTCAATGAATCATTTAGTAAGCATTTCTGAATTCTCAAAGACTAGATATAAATATAATAATTTAATGAACCCATTCTTCAAACTTACTCAAATAATTTTACTTTATTTTAGAAACCCCCATGAATATCTTCAAGACAAATCTTTGGCAAACCCTCAGCTGCAGTTAATTATTTTATCCTCTTACGGTTAAACTTTGCTTTAGCTTTGCATGATGTGTCTTCCTGCCAAGATCCGGTCACTATAAATGTGTACATTTTTCACTGGATTTATCACTGATTTTTTTTCTTTAAATTATTTTTTAAAAGAAAATAGCTGTAATATTGAGGGCAAAAGCCATAGTCATATACTAAGTCCAACATTTCCAGGGTTTCTAAAGTTTCTTGTATAATTTTTCAAGTCACACATGACACTTTTAAATTTTGATGAGGCAAAAAATAGATTTGAAAAAAGCAGCAGTAATGAAGATGCACAAACCCCTTTATTTCTGTTTTTTTTCCCCCCACATTCTGTAACAAAAAGGATTATGAATTCAAATAGAAGCTGGCAAAATTTTCCAGTAATTCGGCTGCAGATTATTGATTACAAACTTTCTAAAATCAGAGTGCTGTGCTACTCAGCACTTCTAAATTATAGCAGAACTGAGACATTTGGGGCACAGTGCCACTGGTGGAAACACAGGCTCTAAAAGTCCTTCCAATGATAACAATACTCACCAAAGTTATGTAGAAATGTCATGTTATCAGAGAGAAAATAGACAGAATATCACGATCTCTTAAAAAGGGAAGAAACTTTAAACTATGTTTGTATTCAAATAGCTGCCATTAATTTTTTTGCTATACAATTTTCCTTTTCTGGTTCTGTAGAGGTAAACTTCTTTATTGTTTCAGCCATGACTGCAGAATATGCCCATAAGCTGACATTCAATTGACAAAAACATCCAAGTTTTACGGCACCTACCTCAAAGAAAGCTCTGCTGTAGCAAAAGAAAAGATTACTTGTGTTTTGTGATGTGACTGAGTATTTTCTAGTTTGCATTTCAAAATAGGCAAATAAGTCCCAGAGCAGCCAGATGAGGAAGAAAGATGGGTTTATAGGTTGGCCTAACCTTCTCACATACATCCTACACTGGCAGCTATTAAACAGAGTTCTGCAAAACCCTTATCCCTTCTCAGAAAATACACACCTGACCAAAATCTAGGAATGCTGGATCAGGCTGTGGATCATCAGTACCATGGAAGGAACAAGGTATGTGTACTTGGCGTAAAAAAATTCCAGTTTAACTAAAAGTTTTCTTCCCCAAAACACATATGGAGGGAAATTAGCAGTGAATGACCACTCACTGTCTTGGTTTCCTTTCACCAGATTTTTTGGACTGGCTTGGCCTAGCTGACAAGTTTGTCTTCCTCAGGAAAATGAAGGTTTGGAGGCTGCTCACAAAGACAGCAGGTCTGCTTTATCACTGCAAGCCTATTTTATAAATGTATTGCAGAATCTTCCTTTTATGTAGAATATTCAAAACAAGTCAGTCCTAAACGTCTTAGAAAGAAGACGAGACAGACCTTAACAGAACAGTGTATCCATTTCCATTTAGAAATTCCTACTCCAGAAAGTACTATTCTATTTGGTTATTAGCTAGATATTGTTATTAGATTATTAGATATATTGTACCTACTGCAAAAACACTGCGGTGTTCTTGTGCCAGCAGGAATGTTATTTCTCCTTCTCAAATACTTGCTGAACTCCTACAGGCCATAAACAAACTTTCATTCATGATCTCTGTACAGGACTTTATCTGAAGGAACTATCCTGCACTCATAATAATAGTATGTGGTAGAAATCAATATTTCAGTGGAAAAAGGAGGGGTTTTAAAGGCAAATTCCAAGCATGCAATTCAACAGTAACTACAGTCACTGTTGAATAACTTTGAGTTATTCTCAAAGGAATATATTCTTCAGGTAAGGTAAGATAATCTTTTTAAAACATAGTTTTATCATAGTTTTATCGCTGCCTTTTCTGGAATAAAGAAGGAAATTTTCCCATTACACCAACCATAAGAGGACAGTGACAATTTTCCCACTTTCATGGATCCCAGGGTTGTGGTGTTTTTAGAGGACAGAAACATAAGTTTGAATTCTAGTGCTTTTGGAGCTCATTATGGTTTGTGGCTGCTTGTGACTCAGAAGCCTGAGACCAAAGAAGAAAATGAACTTGCACTTCTGCCTGCAGGCATTGTGTCAGTCACTACCAGGCAGAAAGAAAAATTTTAGTATCCAAACATGGAAATTGTTAGATACATTAAGCTAATAAAGCCACAATCTGTTTAAATCCTTGCCTGTGCTTGCTTTTAGGTGGCCCATGTCCAAATCAGAGATGAGAGTGATTATTTGGAGTCTATCACAAACCTCTGATGGTGGCAGGCTACACAGGAGCTTACAGGTGACAGGCTATTATCATATAGCTACATATTTTCTAAGCTCTCTGCTTTTGTAGAGGTGGCAGCTTCACTATACAATTTGCATAAAAAGCAGCATTTTCTAGAAAATAATTCTGAGGGACTTGTGTAATGTGAAAAGCAGAAAGCAATTCTGTTTGTTCTGCAAAACTGTGTAAATTATTCCTTCCCGGTTGCCAAGTAAAGGAAATAGATTATCAAGCTGAATAGTTGCTTAATTTCTTTATGTTGTAACAGTAGTCAGGAAACCAATTTGCTTTGTCTTCAAAATCAATAGCATTGTGTTCTGTGTTCCAGAAAATCAAAAGACAGTCACTGTAATATATTTAACAGGACTTTTTTTTGTTTCAGGATACTTTTTTTCCTTTAGAGTTCATTGTTGTAACAGTTAGGCATTGGAATTGGAAAAATTACATTGGAAAAATTAATTGGAAAAATTACATGGAGTAAAAGATGTGCCTGAAAATTCCAAATTCAAAATTAAAATCATTCAGACAACTGTAGTGTGATTATTTCTCAAACATTAAAAAACTGTGCCATAAAATTATTGGTAGGAATGCATCGCCCAGGACTGAGAAGTTAGGAACCGTACAACTAAGGTGTTGAGAAACCCTTTAATTGCCCACCTTGTGTGTGCAATAGTAGCAGAGTTTTTAGTTACATGCACTATTTTTTTTCCCTGAGAATAACTGTCTCACTCCATGCTTACTTAATGACCAGCTACTCAGAATTTTTTTCCTTACAGCATTTGGTGAATGACTCCATGGTATATTTACAACACGTAATTCAAGAGCAACTCCACTAAGGAAATGATGACCTCTCATCAGCTTTCCTGGAAATAAGGTTAATATAGTATCTAAAATAAGAAATAAATGTCTTTTGGAAAAAGACATTACATCTTGCTGATCTTCATGTTGTTAATTTTGACAGCTTCTGGTAATGAGTGAGGTATTTTCTAGCTAGTTCCTATACAATTCAATTTCTCTGATTTCAGCGTGGATATATTTCAGTTTTAATTATTGTTTGATTCCAAGCTGTGGATTTATTTTTATTTTATATTTCCTAGAGTTTTGCTATATATAAAGCACTTTTTAAGGTAAAAATATGGATTCCAAATTTTCAGTTCATTATTTGTTCAGATCTTACTAAGTAGTTCCATTAGGCAGACAAACTGTGAGTGCTGAGCAGCTACTGTTACACAGGATTTGAAGGGGGAAGACATATGACCAAGTTTTCCAATAACAATAACCAAGAAATCTTCATTCCTCATTGTGGAATCTTGGAGGAAGAGGGAATAAGAGAAAATATTGCTGTTACAATAATTCACAACAGATTTATTCTGAAAGTCTCTGAATTTAAAATTAAAAGAAGCCCACAACTATCTGACTTTGTTTTTCAGTGTGTGAAGAGAGAAATACCATGCATTAATCTAACATTTCCTTATACTTTTATTTTATGACAGGTTCATGTGTAGTTTAACAAATATGTCATTTAGTTTGTAAAGACTCCACAACTTTGTGAATAGCATGTAAAAACATTATCTTTAAAGCAGTAAACAACAAGTTTCCTGTCTGGCAGCATTGTTAACAGCATCAGTGAGTGTAATTCCTCAGACACAGCTTCAGACCCACAAGGATGTAAAGACTACCATTGTTGGCCATATTAAGCTATTTTTTCATTTACTTTTAACGAAAGATCAGTTGTTATTTTAACTACTCTCTCACTGGCTCCACAAAAGCAGTGCTTTTGTCTCTATAAAACTTCCAGAGTTCCAGAAACCAAAATCAACACCTGTGCATACAGTGAGGCTCCACTTGAAAGAATACAGATGACAGTCAATTAACTTACTACTTTATGTGCTGTTTATTGTAATATTTTTTTCAGTGGTTAAAAGAATCAGTCTCAAGATAGTACATATGAAAAGAAATAAAAGTAATATTTTGCTCATACTAATGAAGACAAGCCATCAAACTTTGACCTTCTCCTTAGATTAATTGTCATGGTCCTGGTTCAAACGTGAGTGTCATCAGCAACAGTTTTTTAACATCAATTAGGGGGCATTAAGTAATTAATAATCCTTAATAATTTCTACTGATCTACAGATAAATATTCTCAATCAGTAAAAAAAATATTCTCAAACCAGTAAAAAAATACTGGTATCTGACTCAGTTATAGCAACTCATGAATCCTTTACAACTTGAGGTTGGTATGCTCAAAAGTCCTTTGTAAAACAAAAGCATTTTCTTTGACATTCTAAATCTGTTGATTCATTTTGAAATAACGTCCAATATGTGAAACTTTAAAAGGTGCCAGTGGGATTTTGACCCCAAAAGACTTTTTTATTAAGAAAAGAGGACAAAAAAAGAGCTACAGTCTCTTTTTTTTTTTTTTTTTGTTGATCTGGGACAATTATATTTCCATCTGTACAATTAGACGAGAAAACCAAAAAAGATCATTTACTGCCTTACACAAATCATCTATATAGCAAAATATATGCATGGCAGAACCATAATATGACTTTCTCCTTGCTGCAGAAATCTGCATCATTGCACAGCTTTTCCAGATGTTTTAGGTGCATTCCCTGTGCATTTATGAGACACAACATTTGTTATCCTATATTGAGCAACCAGACTTATAATTTTTTCAAGGCTTTTTGCAGACACTTTGAAATATCAGAACCATATTCTGTCTAGAAAGAAAGCAGTTGAGTAAAATTACAGCCAATTTATGCAGTTAAAGGTGTACTTTTCTTTAAACGTTTTACAGACCATTCCCTTCTCTGATATTGTAGTTAGTTTGAGGTTTCACTGCAGATTTTCCAATTAATTTTTCATTCCTTAAAAGTTAACAGCAATGTTTGTGAGATGTTTTGTTTCTTAATGCTAAATAATAAAAAAAAACTATCTTAAGGCTGTTAATAGAAAGGATATTAGTTTAGAAATATTAGACCTTCACTTAATCTTAAAGAAGATAGAACATGACTTTAATTTCCAAAGCTATGCAAAAACAGGGCACCCATGCCCACAAGATTTGCTCTTACACAAGTATTCCAATTATTTTCCAGAAAGAAAAGAAAAAGAACATCGAATAAGGTGGAATTTCAGCTGTTTCTATGTATCTTTTCCTGGGTGAGGACTGATTTCAGACTGTTAGGGCTCTTACAAAAGATGAGCTTAAATGGCAGAACTGTAACATCTTTGTAACAAATTTCCCTGCTGTAATACTGAAATAATGCAGAAATATTATTTAACAATTTCTCTCATTATTCAGTGTAGCAGCTGCCTTCTAGGCAAAGAATGCTACTTACTTATATCTTAAATGCTTTGAGAGTACTGGAGAATATCTATGTGCAGGAGAAGGAATGAATAAAAACTGAGATGTGAGGGGTGAAGTGGGTCCATGGCTTTTGAAGGGTTTCCTGGTGCAATCTGATTTTATAAATATGAGGATATTATTAGAGACATTTAAATTAACGACAACACTGGAAATCTTCCACCACCCAGTCATCCTGAAGGATTTTGGTCCTGATCCAAGTTTCTTCATATTTAGAGCACCACAAATACTGTTTCTGTGTTCTGGCAACTGTGCTATCAACGTGTAAATTAATCTCACATAAAAACCAGCACAACCAATTCTTGCACTTAATCTTGAACGCAGCAGTGAGAAAACTGAAGCTTCAGTCATTCCTAAGGAAAACAGAATTTGCTGTTTGGATCACAAATAACATTGTGGGTGCAAATGATTATTTTCAATAAAATAGTGAGATATTTTACTGAAAGATTTATCTGTGGCTTTTTGCTTCAAGGCAGATAGAGAATGTCTGCCTCCACTGGCACAGGGCAAATATCTTTAAGCAAATTATGAGAATCAATGTTAGTTACTCTAAAAATACATTTCTACTTACTAAAAAAGCTAGTTCATCTATTGTTATTTGCACTGCCATATTATTCAGAGATCCCATTCAGTTTACAATGTCAGTAGCCCTGAACAGTGGAAAGGCTATTATCCTATCACCAAAGAGTCTAAGGAGTAATAAAGAGTGGCAGGATAACAAAAAGCATGTGGAAAAATATGGGCCATACAGGTTCAGTGACCACGTAGCAATGGAATGTATAAGGGAGGCAAAATTTTAGCATATTTCTGGTTTTTTTCTTTTCATGGAACTCCAACTGCTTCTTCACTCTCTTCAATTTTCATCCAGTACCATTTTCAGTGTGGTAGAGGCACAAAAAATTTCAAATAGTACGCCATTACAAGTGGAAGAATGTAAGAAAGGAGTAGGATCAATATATTAAAATACTACAACTAGCAAATATTTGGGAAGGTATTTTTTGTCTGTGAAGTTCACAGTACAAATAGCATGCTGGTTTTACTCTCAGCAGTTTCAGTGAGGTACATTAGTTAGTTTAGACATTTGGAGTAAAATGTGTATCTCAAATTTGTAATTAAATCTTAGGATGTCAATATGTGTTGCCTCATGCTTGACTAAGATGAAAACCTGCATATGGCATTCAACATTGAGTTTTAATTGCATCCTAGTTAAAAAGTATCAAGTCTGGCTTTAAAACCAAACCAAACAAACAAAATAACAAACAAATTAAACCCCCTAATCTTCCTCAAATATTTGTGTGGTTAAACAGGAACCTACTTTTCTCGAAAGATGTGTTAATTGCATCTAATTGCCTAAAAGCAGTGGAATTACACTAACAGTAAAATCCAATATTAGCAAACTGTTCTATTCAATCATACAATATTTCTGTCTTTGACAACAAATATTATTTTAATTTGATGGAGCAGTGATCATTTTGTTACTGCAGAGACTGTATCTTCCCCAGGGCTTGTTAATTATTTCTTTCAAGTCCATCAAGTCAGTTGATCATTATTCAACTTTGTTTCTGTTCTATAATCCAAGTGATTTTAAAAGTACACAAAATTTCACTTGCAGAGGGTGTGAAGTCCCAGCCTTAAGGGGAAGGGAGCTCCCAAGATTCATAGATGCTCATGGTTGAAAGGAACAGCAGAAGTCAGAGGGCCCACAAAAGCTTACAAAGTTCTATTGGTAAATTATACACTTGGCATGGAAATAATTATGTTAGTGCCTAATTTCCTGGTACAAGCACATGGAAAAAATAGAAAAAGAAGGGAGGAAAGGAAAGAAGAAAAGGAAAGGAAGGGAGGAAGGAAGGAAGGAAGGGAGGGAGGGAGGAAGAAAGGAAGGGAGGGAGGGAGGAAGGAAGGAAGGGAGAGAGGGAGGGAGGAAGGGAGGAAGAAAGGAAGGAAGGGAAGGAGGAAGGAAGGAAGGAAGGAAGGAAGGCTTCTTGGGGATACCTTTTTATAGACAAGTTTTCC
This sequence comes from Lepidothrix coronata, assembly GCF_001604755.1. Taxonomy (NCBI): domain Eukaryota; kingdom Metazoa; phylum Chordata; class Aves; order Passeriformes; family Pipridae; genus Lepidothrix; species Lepidothrix coronata. The sequence continues at coordinate 1,708,862 of NW_016690269.1, read as the reverse complement.
TTGCCCTGGAGATAAGTTTCTCACTTTCTGTGCAGATTCTTTATGATATGCAGTCCATTCTTCTCGATCTCTCTGGAAATGTGTTGGAGGACTTCAGGGGTCTTTGATGGTCTTGATCCTTGCCTACAGTCCATGTCTGCTTCTGACCTCACTCCTGCACTTGTGTTGTGCTGTGTTAGGCTTATCTTGTCCTGGAAAAGTGCTGCCCTCTTTCTGTATGGGTCCCTTTTCCAGCCACATCCTGTGATTTCTCACAGTGTTATTAACAACAATCCTTAGCTGGCTCCATAGACTTTCAACCATTGGTCTTTAAGACATGTACATTATCCCCCTTATCTTCCAGGTTTCTAGAGAAGGCAAATCAAAACCTTGGAATTCAGTGAGAGTTTGGGGAGGAAGGAACAGGAAGGTGATAACTCATCATGTTGCTGGCATTAATCCTTTTGCATTTCTTAGAGAGATTTTCGTGATTATCTGGACAACTAAGGTCATGCAAGACTTTAACAAGAGAGAATTTTGGATTTGTACAATATCCTTCTGTAGAGTTCTCCCATCTTGATGTCAGGTTTCCAAAGGAAGATGATGTGTACCAAAGGCCAGAAACCATTAGGGTTCCATAAACAGAACATAAGAGTTGGCATATACTTTCTACAGGGAAGATCCCTCTTTTGATTGTATTACTGTTAGATGGGTCTAAAAGTTCTACAGTCAAGGGGGCAGCCTAGAGTTCTACAGCCCCCACAACTGCTTTGTGAACACTGGAGAAGTTGGTAATTATATAGCTGCTGCCACTGCTATGTAGGTGCTTCTGAAGGGGAAAATGTGAGAAAGAGAAAGGTAAGTAGAAAGTTATTTAGTTGTAAAAATAATACATATTTCTGGAAAAAAAAATAAAATTTTTCTGCTCAAAGAAACACTCTTTCATTTAGCTTTAGAAACCTCTGTCATCTCCTTCAGGATAATACACAATAGATCCACCTCTTATATCATCCTTATTTTGCTTCCTTTCACCCAGCATCCATCTTTTACTCTTCCCAGAGATAAAAAATACCTTTTTCTTTCCCCTTTATGCCTATCCCTCTTTTCCTTACATGGAGCTCTAAATGAAATTCATAGTTCTCATTATATTTTGTCCAAATCTCTTACAGGTTGTTTTTTTGTTTTGTTTGTGCAGCTGCTGTTGTTGTTGGGGGTTCTTTTGAGTGCCTGTCATTTTCATCTATTGTCAAACACTGATAGAAATTAAAATAAATTTTCATTTTGTGTACTGTATTAAAGGAAGAACATGAGAATGGACCTTTTAGCCCTCACTAGAATATTTACTGGCTCTGTCCTCTAAACTTCAATTCTCTTAAACATCTCATAGCTACTTATTTAGAATATCATAATGTGCATTTACTTACACATGTGATTGTGTGCATGCATACATATATGTATATATCAATTTATATGCATATATATATAAATATATATATACTTATATGTGTGGGCAGCGACAGAGATACATTAATATCTGGTAACATTTTCATTTATATATTTCAATTTTGAACTTTATCCTGAACTGAAAGGCTGACAGAGTCATTTAATCCAGTGTTGACCAAATGTTACCCATTGCTCAGAAACAGAAAAATCTGTGTTTAGTAGCATATAGGAAATTACCTTTTTTGTTTGGTTGGTTTGTTATAACCACGTTTACAGCAGGTTATCAGAGAAAAAAATATTATCTAGGATTGCTAGAAATAAAAGAATAATTAACTGTAAGACAATTTTTTTCCTTTAGTAAAAATACAGATCGTCCCTAGATGTTTAAATATTTAAGAAATTTAATTTGAAATTTCTGCACATTTCTAAAAAAACGTCTAATACAGGATTTTTAGAGTGTAACATTGTTAGTAATGTCATATGTGCAGTATTTGTTACATATATATATATACACATATCTATGTGTGAATATATTCTATGTAATATCTGTGCAAGGTATTAAGTATATATGTATATATATAAAACCTGAAAAGTCAGAAAACATAATTACATGTATATATGCACATAGGTATATATATATATATATACTTTTTTTTAAATACATCCTTTCCTAATACTTATAATCTCCATCCTACCTGTAAACCAAACCCTACGATTTAGAAGTAATGGATGTGTGTATGTTTTCCCACTATAGAGGCCACCATTAGGGTATAGTTAAAGAACTGAATGTTAGTTGAGGTGTTTTTTAAAATACACAGGCATTTGCCTAGCAGTTTGAGTGAATTCCCTAGAAAAATGAAACAGAGAAGAACACATTTGTGACCTCAGGCAGGAACAAACATAACCTTCCTACAGTCATTCCCTTTAAATTTCATACAGATTTAGAGAAAAATTTAAAAATACTCTTAAGTCTTATAGTATTTTAAATAAAGTAAGATGAAACAAATTTAAAAGGTGCACTTGTTTTTATTTAGAAAGATTCTGATAACACAAAAAAGATACCTTTAAAATTACCTGAGTGGGAGGAATCAAGTAAAACTGCAACACTTTTATGGGTTTTTTTCCTGTATCAAGTATAGAAGTAGACAAGTTCATAATCTCTTCATAACTGCATGACAATTATCGTGTACATTATCTGCTTCTTCACAGAACACATTCAGAAAAGTGCTTCAGCTCTGATTCACCTCTCAAAGATGCTTTACACAGTAAGAGATTTAATGGGTTCATTCTCTTCAATAAGCAGAAAAGAAGTTTAAGGTGTGGTGTGACCAGAAGTTACAAGCAAGCACATGAGGAGCAAATTTCTGACAGCTTTTTAATCCAGGAGAAAAGGACACAATAAGATCCACTGCCTGGAAAATGAAAAATCAAACCTAGACAAAGAATGTTTTCCAGTTTATCACTGTACCATCTTACCTGTGAACCTGCTGGAATCTCCATTGCCTGAGCCTTTAAACTGAGACAAGCTGTCATTAGGAAAGTTGCAGTAGAGTTCAAATAATGGGTGTTTAAGGACCACATTCATAGCCTGTATAACACATGCATCATATTAACAATCATATTCCTACACATCCTTAAAAATATATTACACAAAGGAAGACATGTAAGGAGGAAAGCTGAGATATTTAAATTACTTCATATATTTGTCAAATTAATGGTGAAGTGGTTGTATGCAAGTACAGCAATGCTAATAATGCAACTTCATGGCCTGCAAACTTTAAACACAGTTAAAGGGAAATTAAAACTTTTTTTATTTACATGTCTCCCAAATGTATAAGCCATTTAAAACACGAATACATTTCTAACACACAAGAAACTCTGAACAAAGTGGGGACAAAAGTTGTATTAATCGTGGTAAAGTTCTTCCACTGCAATCCAAAGGTCTTACTGGAGAACCATTAGTAACAGAAACATAGACTCCTTTTAAAATAGTTACATTCAAAGTCTGACATGCTTAGTCAAAAAAATCCTGTGACGAAGTCCGTGCCACCTTGAAGTCAGAGATGAAATCAGGTTTGTGAATCTATAAACCACGTCTTTTGTGACAAAAATTTAAAAAGTTTTTTTTAAAAAAGCAAGGTCTTCCTGGAGTTAAGATTTCTTCCTTATTATATCTGCTTATTTTTCTACAGTGTACCAAATTATTTCTTTGGGAAGCAAAGGGAGGAGAAAGGCAGATCTGTCTATTTTGGTTTTTGATATTGAAATGACCTTTCTCCAAGCACCAGTGTCATTCAGATTGTAAGGCTAGAAGTTATGCACACTTTTCAGTAGATCATTTGGGTATGCATTTAATTTGAAATACTTTTCCTCATTAAACTGTCGATCATTTGTACATTTTATACAACTAAATTTAACTAAATGTATTTGATTATAGTGGAAAACTGTGGACTGATGGAGACAGAAATCACACAACTCACAAATATCCAAGAATTTTCATGGTTGAAAACCTTATCCAAAGCTGTTGCTTCCGTGTTTCTCAGTCTGTTAGTTGTTTAGCTGAACACCATCAGAGATAAGTCAGTAGTCTGCTAGCACCACTTTTTGTACTGTGGGACAACCCGGTGCCACTACCTGAAGCTGAATCCAAAAAATCCAGTATAATAAACTGCCCAGAGACTTTTGATCTTTGAACAGCAAAGCTATTTATTGACAGCGCCAGGAGCAAGCCAGCTCACACTGGACAAACTTGCTCTACTTGAAAGTGCAAAACTAAGCCATTTCATACACTTTAGATCCATGGTTACATCATTTATTATACATATTAATAAGCAGGCTGGTCTCTGGGCAGAGTCTTTCCAGACAGGCCCAGTCTTCTACTGTGGGGTCTTCTTCTCAAGCTTTCATCCCTCTGGTGGTCGTCATGGACGTCTTCCTCAATTTGACCTCTTCAATCAGGTGACCTGAATTCTTCAAGCTTGCAAAATCCTGGCTCTGGGCCTTCTAGATCTTATTCAAACATCTAGTTTACCTAATTTATTACTCTGTGTGTGTACTACTCCTTTCTATAATAAGGCCTTTGGTGCAGTGATCAGAACAGAACATGATATGAACCAGTGCTCCTAAAATGTTCTTCCAGCAACACAGGTATTGGGGTTTGTTAGCAGGCCAAGATAACTCAGTTAACTCTTTTAGGACTGGCTCCTGTTTCAGAGCTGACAGCCAAAATCTGGTGCTTCAAAGTGTTCCTCTGCCTCCAGAGTACCAACTGGAACAGAGGGACAGCTCTTCTGTGGGCACCAAAAGACTGTGCTGGGAACTCCCTCTTTGCTGTCTATTTATGAAGACCATCCCCAGAACCTACAGATCAGTTAGTTTGTTGTCATTTTAGAGAGTTAAAGGTAAATGGGGAGAAGTTGAGCTGGTGCATCATTTGCCAAAAAACTGAGAGACTCACTGCACTAAACCAGATGGTTCTGTTCCTCCATCACCATCCTGAGTTTTCTATTTAATTAGAAAATTTCTATTTGAGCAATTCCACGGGGAGTTCTCGGAAACTTTCAGCTAAATCTGTGCAGGTGTGCACCAGCTTTGACAGGCTTGAAGCTCAAATCAAATGTTGTGATGAGAGATAAGGCAATTTGGGGAAAGTAAGCCCTAGGAGAGTGATAAGGAGCATGATGCTGCACGGCGTTCTGTAAAATGTTATTGCCTTATATTTGAAAGTTTAAATGCATATTTAATGATTAAAATTATAAACTGAACCAGAACTATGTTTAAAATAGCTTTTGAAAAAAATAAGTTCACACTGTTTGAACTTGATAGGAATAGATAATTAGAGTACTTACAAATTTAGTGTGAACAGGTGGCACTTAACTAGAAACTATAACTTTTAATATAAAGACAAAACGTCTCATCCTCTGATTTAAAGATCACAATGAGATTTATCTCTGTGATGATAGAATTAATATTAGATTAAAATAGGGTCATTACTTCAGCTCATGTAATGAAAACTTTTCTTTATTACAAAACCATTCAATGTAATTCCATTTAATTTGCCTGACTGGTAATCCCTTCCCACAGGACACTCTAAACAAAGGTTATGAAACCAAATCAATTTTGCAGTAGCTTATAGTGTGATCCCTTTATGCATAGAGATACAATGAATTTATGGATAAAAATGGCAGAATTTAATTTTAACTCACGCTGATTTTTGGAGTCTTAAACACTTTTCAGCATCACAAAACTCAAAAGAGTGGAAGAAAAATAAAATGTAATCTATTTGGTTTTTTTTCCCATGTGAAATTAAATGAAAATGTGTCAAAAGGTTGTTTCCTTGTATAATAATTAAATGAAAATATTTACAATTTAAAGATTGACTCTTTAAGATATTTTTGTATGAAATAAGAAATAAGCTTCACAAGATTTTCCTGACTCATCTTCATAATTATTTACATCACATTAACTACTCCAATAAAAATTCCTAATACATGAAGTGGTAGTATGAATGAACAAGAAAAAAAAATCTTATTTGTCTCCAGTTTCTGAATTCTCTTCAGATAAAACTATGTTTTAAAATAGATTATCCTACCTTACCTGAAGAATATATTCCTTTGAGAATAACTCAAAGTTATTCAATAGTTACTGTTGAATTGCATGCTTGGAATTTTCCTTTAAAACCCCTCCTTTTCCCACTGAAATATTGATTTCTACCACATACTATTATTATGAGTGCAGGATAGTTCCTTCAGATAAAGTCCTGTACAGAGGACTTTCTAAGATATTTAGGATTGATTTGTTTTGAATATTCTACGTAAAAGGAAGATTCTGCAATAAATTTATAAAATAGGCTTGCATGCATGACTTATTTTGGAGGTTGCATCAGTCACTTTGTTGAAATGCTTGGTAGAATAAATATTTGAGAGAAAAAAATATGTTTTCCATTACATAAAAATGCAAGCAGGAAGCTTATTGACACTCTACAGAGAGACGGTCAAGCTTTTATTTCCTTCTATTTTTTCCAAATTTTAAAAATTATGTGTAAATGCCTTGACCAGTTGTTTTCCTCTCCAAACCTGGAAGAATATTGCTTTCTTGCATTTCTCTAATTATTTTTTTTTGTTAACCCAGATGGTTTTAATTTTGTAACTTGGGGGTGGATTAGCTACCAACAGTCTTTCCTTAAGACCAGTATTTTCCTGTTTAAAATAATGGCACCAATAATCTATGTAACACTGATTGCAGTATCTGAATGTGTTTTCCCTTACGTCTGTGAACAAGAGACAGCAGAAAGATGTTCCAGTGCAGGAATAAGACTCTGTTGTCAGATCCAGTTACTTGGTTTCTGACCTTAAACACAACATTCAAATTTCACTGTGTTTCTGTGGATCCTGCAGTAGAAAGGAGATTTTTGAGAAGGATGGTTTTCTTGTTGCTTCTCTTCCCAGTGCTTAGAGATATTCACTGATTTGTTACAATATCCAATATATTTAAGTCCTTCTATAGATTTGGATTTGAACTAACATGGTTGAAATATTTGTTTTGTTTTGGTTTTTGTTTTTACTCTTAAATGAGAGAAATTCTCCTTTCCAGCAGGAAAATGTTTCAAAAACAGTGTACACTTGTAAAACAGTGTACATTGTACTATGAAAAGTTGCTAAAATAATTCTCTTTACTTGAAATCACAGTAATTAACTACCAATAGAAAATTGAAATTAGCCCATAACACACACACTGAAATTGTGAAGACATAGCTAACAGTATTTATGAAAATTTCTTCCTTTTTTTCCTTATTTTTTTAACAGCAAAGTATTGACCTTTCAACTTCTGAAAGAAAGTACAGAAAGTATGACCTATTAAATTACATAATTGAAATCCAGATATCTCACATTCAGAATCGTCTTAAGAGTTTTCTCTCTGCTTGGAACCTCAATAAATCTGTACAGGTGGAGAACTTTACTGTAATACTGAAACTAAAAACTACACAAGGTAACATGAATCATGGTCTAAGAAAAAACTGAATGTCTTTTTCAGCATCAACAAGGAGTGTGGAAAATTTTAATAATAATTTAATAATAATTCTACTTTTTCTATGTTAGCATATTTAAAAAAAGAAATCAATATCAGTTTTATTTCCTCCTAATATTTCTTGATATACACCTGCTAGAATAGTCAAATTTTTTCTTTTTTTTAATGTATTTATTTAAATTTCTTTAAAACAGAGTTGTTGTCCCTAAAACTAATATTTCATCCATGAAATCCTTTAAAATTCTGAGATCTATGCACCTTAAAACTTTTCTAACAGTAAATTTACTCTTTGGAAGAGGTTTTATTGTGTCATGTGCTTGGTACAAATTTGATTCATCCTGTTTTAAGCTATCTCTGGTAATAACATTTGCTGAAAAAATTTAAAAAGGATCCTAAAAACAAAACCATAGGCAATGACAGAGCAAGCATATCCCCAAAATAGTCTTTTGACAACTCATGTACAGAGTGCTTTACACTACTTCCCTGTTCATTATTTTTATTCCCAATAACCAAAATTTAGGTCATCATAAGATATTTGCCTGAGGGTAAATTCATTTCTTTTCTGTCTCTTGTGAAGAAGACCTTTAATTCAGCTTTTTCAAACTCCAGAAATGTGAATGAAGCAGCCATTTTCCCCAGCATCCTAAAAACTGCCTTTATATTTTACAGAACTCTAAATAAGAGATTTGGCCTCCGGGTTGCTTGTTCCAAACAGAAGCTGAGATCCTGCTAGCTCTTAAAAACAATTGCATGCACAAGAGACCTAGAAAAATAAAAGTAATAAAAAAAAAAGTCTCATTTGGAAATGTAACTTTAGGTAGTAAATGTTTAAAAACCAAAAAGCTTCTAGCCTATACTCTTCTAAAAAAAAAAAAAAAAAAAAAGAATAACTAAAAAAAAAAAAACCAAACCAAAAACAAACAAAAAAAAACCAAAACAAAACAAAACAAAACAAACAAAAAAAAAAAAAAACACAAAAAAATCAAAACCAAAACCAAACCAAAACAAAACAAAACAAAACAAAACCAAACAAACAAAACCAAAAAAAACCCACACCAGACAAACAAACAAAAAAAACCCCAACAAAATCAAAACAAAACAAAACAAAAAACTATTTATTTGAGGATATTATGTTTAGCCTGGTCATCATAATACATTTCACATGGGGTAAATATTAGTATAAAAATACAGAAAAATTGACTCATTTTTATTATTTGAAATCAGAATCAATAGAGACTGTGACGTTAAACAGTTGCTATCCCTCTTCCCACCCCCAAGCTCCTATAAAATAACTTCAGAATTTTCCTCTTGTAATAAACACAGACTTTTCTGCAAAACACCTCAAAACTAGTTATAAGTATGTCCTGAAGAAGTTTGTCATATAGTAACGACCCATGCTCAGCTGCATAGAATCACATAATTATAGAATAGTTTGGGTTGGAAGGGACCTTTAAAGGTCATCTGGTCCAACACTCCTGCCAAGGGCAGGGACATCACCTAGATCAGGTTGCTCAGAGCCTGCTCCAACCTGACCTCGAGTGTTTGCAGTGATGGATCATCCATCTCTCTGGGCAACCTGTGCCGGCACTTCACCACCCTCAGAACAAAAATGTTTTCTTCATATCTCCTCTCCTCTCCAAACCTCTCTCCTCTCTCCTCTTCACCTCCAGTGCTTTTTTTGAGTTCTGTCCATGATGCTGCAAACCCAAAATCCATGAGAAACATGATTAAGGATTTCCAAGGTCCAAACTTCATTGATTTCTACTTGGAAACCAAAAGTATTTCCTCCTGGATTATGTACTTGAGGCTATTTTAGGCTTGAATAGGAGGTAGTTAAGTAACTCCAAAACTGAAAGAGAGTGGGTTTAGGTTAGATATTAGGAAGAAATTCTTTACTCTGAAGGTGGTGAGGCCCTGAAACAGGTTGCCCAGAGAAGTTGTGGATGCCCCATCCATGGTGGTGTTCAAGGCCACGCTGGATGGGGCTTCAAGAAACCTGTCCCTGCCCATGGCAGGGGAGTTGGAAACAGATATCTTTGAGGTCCCTCCCTACCCAAACCATTCTATGATTTTATTATTCTGTTATTGTTTTGAGGCTATAGTGAAGACAAGGTGGGTGAGAAAATAAACCAGCTTTTTTTGGTTGTTTTTTGTCTACTGCTTAAGCTGGGTTTGTTCTCAGATGTTCAAAACCACGTTATTTTTATTTCTTTAGGAATCCATGACCACATATATAAAAATGTGAATATGTAAGAAACCTTTAAAAGATGCTCTACACTTTTGGAGCAGGATAAAAAAATAAGAATCACAATGTTACCCTCTTTTTTTTTGGAGCAAACCCTTTTCCCACTGTACATTATATGGGAAAAAGCTTTCAGAACAACAGTTTTCTATAATAATTACATCATGCAAAAGTGAGACCAATACCTTCTTTTTTTACATGATAACTTAAATTTTACAAGAAATGCTAGGGATGGTATTTCTCAGTAGGCTGTGCCTGCTCTGATAGAACAATTATCTAAGAGGACAAGGGACTGTATGATTTCCAGTGTAAAGGAAATAGATACATATAATATAATCTAAATAGTTTTAAAGGGTTTTTTAGAAAGAACGCATATTACATTTATAATTGCACTCTTTTCAGGAACAGTTCAGATTCAGTAGCAGCAGAAATAAATTCTAAATGCACACAGGGGTGTGTTCAACAACATTTAACAACACAGCCAAACACCATTGTTTAAGAGTTGTTGGTAAGCTGCATGAAGCCTACACAAATCTTATTTTATAACAGTTTTAAGGTCAGATTCAGTACTGTTTAAATGCAATTTTGTGCCCAGGATACTTCAACAGACTTAGTTGTCTGCCAGGCTCAAACAATTCATTGAATCAGGTTGATGTTCTTGAGGCACCTGAGTGGAAGACTCCAAGGGATTTATGTCTTGGCATTGAGTGATTGACCCCAAAACCACCTCAGAACCCCAAAAACTGCCTCTGGACTCCAAAACCTCCTCAGAACCCCCAAAACCACCTCAGAACCCCCAAAAACCTCCCTGGAATCCCAAAACCTCCCTGGAACCCCCAAACCCCAAAAACTCCTTTGACCCCAAAACCTGCTCAGAACCTCAGGTTCTGAAATAATGGAGCAGTGCAAGACTGAATAGCCTGCTATCATTCTGTAAAACATTCCATTCCAAGGACACTTTAGGAGAAAGCAGGAAAACAGCTTTCCCTTCCATATACATGTACTGGAGTCAAAAAGATGTTGGATAGCTATGGGGGGCTTGATAATTATATATTTTTTTTTTTTTTTTTTTTAAAAAAACAACTAAGGCCTCTCAAATTACAGTGTTTGACATGCATTGTGGCTTCTATTCCTAGTGAACTCAGTGAGCAACTGAAAAAGAACATTAATTGCTGAGGGAGTTCAGAGAAAGGACAACCTGAACCGCAAAACTCATGAGAAATGTCAGCTCACACATTCTTGAGGCCAGAAGCCCTTAACAGGACATAAATACCTGTATTTAGTTCTTCTTTTTAAAAATGTGACTGCACAATGTGTCTGTGACAGAGAACAGACTGCAGACAATGTGCTTAAACTCTAGAACTTGCAAACACTGACATTTTCATCGGATTATGAATTAAAACATTCAAGTACATCTTTATGGAAATTTGAAGCACTTATGAATAATTTGCAGACCTAAGACCAGTTATTTTCAGCAACAGCAGATTTAGCCCCAAAGGAAAAATGCTTTAACTTGTCTTGTTAGTGGAACTTGAATCCACATTTTATCATCAAAATCTGATGTGGTTTTTTGAGACCCTTGGCAATGGACCACACTGCATGATACAGTCACAATAACTCAAGTTTAACCCTTTAGGGATCCAGACATAAAATATGTATTTTGTAAAAAATTTTTTTAATTTGTGCTGGGTGCTTAAAATAAAATGGAATCTTAATGCATGAATAAATTTGAATCTCTTTACTCTACAGGGTTAAAAATGAACAAAAATTGCTTTTATGTTGCACATTTAAAAATTATTCTCTCACTAGATGGCCCACAACATTTCCCAGTGGTATAATTGGTATGAAAGATATACAACTCAGTACTCTGATACCTTCACGAAAAAGAAAGTTGCAGAAAGAATAAGATGGATCATTTTCTTTGTACAGAAGCTGGAGGGACCCTAAAACAGGTGAGCTCAAGGTAGTGCATATAAGCTGAAGTGAACACATCACAGAGATAAGTATTGACAGGAGAAACCAACAGGGTGAATATTGGCTGCAGCATTTATGAAGAAATAAAGAAAAAGAATAATAGAAGAATCTAGCAATGGTAAAAAAAAATGTCAGAAAAGACTTTACTTACAGTAATACACTGTGCCAACATAGTGGTCATGCACACTTCTCTTTTCAGTAGTAGTGAATGCTGAGACTGAAAAGTGGCAAATTACAGATACTAATGAGAAAAGCTGCTGCAAGGCAAGAAGAAACAAATGAGAGAGATGTTTTTGTATATGTCTGCCCCATGCCAGGCTGAACTGTGCCTCTTTCCTGAACTGGTGTACTGGATTCCAGAAGGGCTGAAATACAATGGGGTAGAATGAAATGGAGTTGAATAGAAAATTGGATAGAAAATGGAATGGAATGGAATGGAATGGAATGGAATGGAATGGAATGGAATGGAATGGAATAGGATAGATTAGAGTGGAATGGAATGGAATAGAATAGAATGGAATGGAATGGAATGGAATGGAATAGACTAGACTAGACTAGACTAGACTAGAATAGAATAGAATAGAGCAGAACAGAATTGAATACTTCCTTTGGAAGGGACACAATGATGCTCTAGTCCTCTAGACCAACTCCGGGCTGACCAGAAGCTGAAGCATATTATGGAGGGCTTTGTCCAAATGCCTTCTTTTGAGGCACTGACAGGCATGGATCACTGACCACCTCTCTAGGAATCCTGTGCCAGTGTCTGACAACCCTCTCTTGGTTCCTTGAGAGAGTCAACAGCTCCTTCCAATTTAGTATTATCAGCATTTTTACTAATGGTGTATTCAACTAACACATACAGATCATTTAAAAAACTTTGGAACAGAACTAGTCTTATAATTGAGCCCTGAATATCTACTGGGAAGATAAGAAAAAAAATACAACTTAGTATTGTTCAACCACAGAGAATATAAGCTGAAAACACATTAAACAAAAAAGGATTTCTTAAAGGAAGTATAGTCTATTTTGCTATAAGGAAAGTATAAGGAGGTGGAAGAAAGAGCAAGGAAACTCTAGAGACCAAATTCAGCAGGAGTCAGAAAATCTGCTCCTTGTGGCAGCACATTTCAGTTTCCACTCAATCCATTGACCCTCACAGGAGGAAAGAACCTAAAGGAGTCCATGGACAAATGAGAATATGCCATATGTAGTACAAGAGGAGCTCAGAAAAGCATTTGATACAGGGCCTGAGGAAATCTGGCTTCAAAGAATAAGTTGGAGTCATATGGATGTGAACCAGTCTTCTCTGAAATGAAAATTGCCTGAAGGGCAAAGCAGAGGAGTTAAAAAAAAAATACAAATATCTGTGCTACCTCATGTGTGAAAGAAGTACATTACCTGAAGTGTCTTATCCTATTAAGAAAGGAATGACAATTACAGCAAGAGAAATTATACCAATGAAAGGAGAAGCAGAGGTCCAAAATGTCAAACACTGAAGAAAACCACACAGAAATGTTTCTGAAGTGCATCTACTCTATGAGCAGTTATTAGTAGTGATCATTGCACACAAGCTCATGGAGATTTGCTTTCAGCAGTGTCAAAAACATTAATTCAACATCATGTCCAAGACAAATTGTTTCTTTTTTTCTACATGTAAATGACCAAGGCAAAGAAACTGTTTGCCACATCTCTCATCCAAATTAAATAAGTATTAAGCACAGTCTCCAAGGAATGATGGAGAGGACATGAGAATATACATGCAAAATTAATCTCCACTATATTCAAGACTTTCTTTGTTTAAAAGAAACAACAGCTGAGGAAATGACAGACAGTCATCACCTCCCATGGCACATTCTGTCTGATTTAAGGACACAAAATTTGACCAAAAGAATGTGTGGAAAGACAAAGAGAATGTATGTTTTGTCTCCCCAGAAACAGCAAATAAGAGTAAAGTATGCTCAGTCAGTCCTGTCAGATATGCTCCCAAATCAATGAAGTACTTGCAGAATTTTGCAATATTCTGTAAGGATTCATTGCCAATCCTGGTATCTGCTCAATGAAACTACTTTATTTTATTAGGTTACATTTGGACCTAACTGACTCACAGAATTGCCCCAGATTAAAGTAGTGATTTTACATTGATTTGACTAAACCAAGGGAAAATTGACAGAAATTATGTTTAGCATTTTGTGTAGGATTTACTTCTTCAAAAAGTTTACAGGCACAAGTGAAACAAATGCCATCAATTTAAATTATGAGAAAAACCATTTATTTCCTGCATTGCTCCTGCTACCCAAGCTAGTTATATTCAGTCTTTTTCAACGTGAATTTTACTGTTGTTTTCAAGATAACAGAATTATGCCTGTATTATAATATGCAATTTTAGTAGTTAAAGCTCTTTGCCACTAAAATCAATATTTGTCAAATACTACTCAAAAAAATATTTTTTAATGATGAATTTGTTAGTCTCTCCTGATCAGATGTCATCTCTTTATTTAATATACTTAACACATAACTAAGAACAGCATTTTAAACACTTTGATAGGAAATTTATATTCTTAGAAATTTATTTGTGGTTTGGAATATTTGTTCCCATGTATGAGTCTAAATGCATTTCTCCTCCAATAATTTTATTCATTTGGGCAAAATTCTTTACCATAACTCTAGCTGACAGTTCTCCAAGTGCCACCCCACACTGAAGTGAAAGGTACAACTGCATAACACACCTGAGATGAAATTATAATCTTTTTCCTTCTTATTATACTGTTGTGGCTTAACGCTGTTGCAGACAGGCATCACACAGTCACTCACTCACTGCCCTCCCCCAGCAGAGGGGAGGAAGACAAAAGAAAGAATAAAACCAAGAAAATCTGGGGGTCAAGATAAAACAAAAAAAAATCAAACAGACATCATTTAATAAGTGAATGGTAAGTGAAAGAAGAAGGAATAAAAACTAAACAAGTGATGCAAAAACCTCCAATGTCCAACCAGTTCCCCAAAAAATGTGGGTAAGTACCCCTTTTTTTTCCTTTTAATGTTGAGCATGATATTATATTATATTATGATATATTTTATATATTATGAAATATCTCTTTGGTTTTTTTTCAGGTAACCTGCCCTGTTGTGTCTCCATCCTGCACACCCTCTCCCCTCCCAGTCTATTCCTTGCAGGGGCAGGGTGAGATATCAAGGAAACCTTAATGCTGTGTAAACACTGTTTTGATAGAAAAATCTAAAAAATACAGCATGATACAAGCTGATACGAAGGAAATTAGCTTTACCTCACCCAGGCCCAGTACATATACCTAAATGAACCCTGTGTTTTAGAATAGGCAGCATTGCCTTATTTGCTCAAGGAAATAAAAAGATGTGCCATCATAACATAAGAATAAAATATATTACCTACACAATAATTTGAAAATTCTCTTTGCTTTGTGACTATTTATATAAAATTACCTTTTCCCTTCGTTGTAGTAAAGATCTTTTTTGAAGGGTGTGATCAGGTCACTTTATCAGCTGATTATAATACGGAGTCCAGGTAAATGCTTTGTATCTGTAACCTGTGCATATGAATGGACAGTCAGTTATATCACAGCTCAAATTCCTCCAAGCAACACCTCCTGGTGTTTCCCCTTGATGTAGCAGTATATCTTTTGTCTGTTTTCTTAAGCAGGCATTTCAGAGAATGTTCTTGGGATTAAATTGCATTTTCAGTATGTACTATCCTTTTCAAACACTGCAAGCTAAACCACAATTAAACTTCAGTCTCCCCCTCCACACCAGGTTTATAACTAAGTGGTATTCTACAATCTTTCTTTTGAGCCCAGGAGCAAGTTTCACTTTTACACCTAGGTTTAAAAAAAAAAAACAGTGCAAACACTGCCTGTACTATTTGACTGCATGAGCTTGCTGCTCCCAGTCATAAAACTGCAGGGCACACTGAGTAAATCCAGCCTGCTTTTCTTTAAACCACTAAGCAGCTTTACAATAATCTTTGCTTTTAACAACCTGCCTTCACCAGGTTTTATTTTAATTGCTTCATTAAAATGTTTCAGAGTCCATCTGAGGATCTCATCTGTTCACCCTTAAAACTTCTTTCGGAGAAAAGTGATTCACTTCCCTTCTGATTTCCTGTCATGAGAGTGAATTATGTAAATGGGAGGAAAAAATAATTGATTGCAGAACTACCAACTAGTGGGAATTTGTGGAGAACACAGGCTGGGAACATCTGAGGGACATGAAATAATAGTGACTGCAGGGATAAACAGAGACAAGGAATAAAGACAGGGTTCAATGTCCATTAGCAGGTTAATCTTCAGCATGTCCTTTGCATTTATACAACCTCCATGTTTAGCAAGAAGGGACACAATTCAGGGAACTTTAATCAGGAGAACAAAAATAAACCATTTTCTGCTCAATTGAAAGAAAATGCAATATTTAATTTTTCAGATTTATTTACATTTCTGAAAACAACTTCTAATCAATAACTGCAGTAAATACTGAAATTATTTATAACATCTTCAAATACAGCAGATTTAACCTATTTGATAAAATGGGAAACAAATAAAAAGTAGTCCTAATGCGCTGGGAAAGGTCAGTTTTTGAAAGATGGTTAAGGACTGTGTGTTCACAAAGCATTCAGAACCAACTGTTACTGTATATATAAGGGAGTAGTAACCAGTAATCAGTGAAGAGTTTGTGACAGTAGCTGGTACTCAGACAGCCTGAAATTAATATTCTGAAATTCCACTCACTACAAACTCAATTTTGATCAGGAAACCCGTTCAAATTTTGAATGGTAGAGCTGTAATTATACTAGCAAAGAACTTCAACCATAAGAATAATTTCATTCTTGTTCGCAAATGAAATGGTGACATATAAATTTGGTATACCACATTTCTTTTCTTTCTTATTAATGGAAGTGAAGCTTAAAATGCTAAATCCCTATGCCTTATTGTTTAATTCACATCTAATATGAATATAAATTTTATATAGACTGTAGTTTATGTAATTGCTGTTTCCTCTTCCTGTCTACATTTTTCTTCTTTTCATTCCCGTTGACTTCACAATAACTGAAGATGTCAGCGTTGCTCATAAAGGATTTTTTCATTATTATTTGGAATGAAACTTTTGTAAAAATTTGAGATTTACAGTACTCCCTGGGAATGGTTTGGCATGGATTTTGCTTCATCTGGTTATTAGACAAGTTCCAGACAGAAGTTTCCCACTGAGAATGTTCTGCCTAAAGGAATTTGCTGCAGAAAAAACTTTAAGTCATCTACATACTAGGACTAGGTTTGGGTTTTTTTGTTTTGTTGTTTGGTTTTTTTTAAAATAAACATAAAACTGAGATCTGCTGCTCCTTATTGATTGTTCTGTAGCCTCTGGATCAGCTTTGAGGGATTATTCACAAAGTGGTTTGTTATCTGGTCACCTAACTTGTGTCTATAGTTACAAATGAACACTGTCATTTGTATTTCTATGTCCTGTCTCTTAACTGAGCTCATCATCAGTTTTCTGTTTGAGAGTGATATGACAATCATTTTTTGTAAAAATGAACTAATTCAGATTGACCCAGTGAATTCAGTAAGTGTCTTTATATTAAATAAAAAATAACAAAAATGGAAAAAAAAAAAAACAAAACACAAAAAAGAAACCCTCAACCAACCAAACCTTTCATTGTAAGATCACAAACCCAGCTTTGCAATTTTTTCTTTAATAGCTAAATATCTGTGGGCATAATAACCCTTACCAAGGAAACTGAGATATTCAGTTGTGTTATTTCTTTCTTCTTCTTTTAGTGGCCCTGCAGGATTTGTATCACTTGTGGTACCACTGCATGAAATAAACATTTATTTTTTATAAGGTTGTTTACAGCCTGATAATTAAGTGCATTTTGTTACATGCACTGAGACAGGAGAGAAGAACTTCAGATTCTTCAAAGGTTACATGACCAAAATTCGGGTCTTGGTCATCTAAATGATAAGTTTTGGCATTTATGTCACTTACTGTGGCAAATTAGTGTCACATAATGTTAACTTCACGTGGCTTAGCCTTGAAAAGTCACCTGTGCTATTCAGTTTATGTTACATTGAAAGATTTTTTTGTTAAATAGGAAATAAAAAAACCGAATTAAAGCAAATGGACAAGTAATTTTTTAATTTCCATCATTGGCAGTGTTTTAATGGTAATTCTGATATTATTAGTAACTTTGCTATATAATATATGTTTCTCAGTGTTTTTCTCTCCAAAGCATCAGACATTTGCCTATAAATATCCTTTTCTATCTAAAGTTAGGAGTTCTCATTATAACCTCTATGTCTTTGATGAGAAAATATCTTTTTAACCAAGTGCTAATTATGATTAATTTATTCATTGATGTTACTGTCATTTATACCCAATGCACCTATTACAATGGCAATAAGCATTCAAATATACAGTTTTATCTTTTCATTCATTTGCTTTGTTTAGATGAATTAAAAAAATGTTTTTTTTCTAATCAGGAATCATATTTTTTTATTTATAACATTCTTCAGGAGAAATTATAACACTAGTCATATTAGGGTAGCATAAAGAGACTCCAGCTGTCAAAATCTGAAACTTTGAATTCTGAATTCAGAATCAAATCAAGAAAACAGAATTTTATATGAATTCATCAGGTCATCATTCTTGAAGCATTTGCCAAGAGTCACAACTTTCAAGCAAATGTGGATAGATAGGAAATAAATTAATTTGAATTAATAATTCTTCCAATAAAAACATTTTTAGTGGTTCTTTGCTTCTTCATGAGACACAGAGGATAAAATGATAATGGTAAAACATAAAATGCACACTGACCTGAAGCTAGCAGAAGCAATGGCAGATAAGGAACTAACAATTTGAGTGTGTCATGCACATTAGTGCAACCTCAATTATCCCAGCGGACATAATTAAACTTTGGCTCCATCTCCCTCCTGGGACCTGCCACCTATCAGGTGAAACTGGACCTCCACAGGACTCTTTGGTGGTAGCTATTTAATGATCTTCTCTTAGTCTCCTCTCTTCTTAACCTCTCTTCTCCTTTACACCTTTATCTTCCCTTAATCTCTTTCTTTCCTTACTCTCTACTTAATATCGTGGGTAGCTTGCAATCACTGGCTGGGTTTTGCTAAATTGTGGGGGTTAGCATGTGCTGTGCCAGTGCTTTGTGAAGTGCTTCATTTTCATAGAATCACAGAATCACCTGGGTTGGAAGGGACCTCTGAGATCATCAAGTCCAACCTTTGATCCAACCCCGCTGTGGTTCCCAGCCCATGGCACTGATGCCACATCCAGTCTCATCTTAAAAACCTCCAGGGACGGAGAATCCACCACTTCCCTGGGCAGCCCATTCCAATGGCTGATTACCCTCTTTGCAAAGAAATTCTTCCTAATATCCAACCTAAACCTCCCCTGGCACAGCTCAAGACCCAGCCCTCTTGTCTTGCTGAGAGTTGCCTGGGAAAAGAGACCAAC
>NW_016690269.1:1685302-1689176 GCF_001604755.1 Lepidothrix coronata | reverse complement strand
GTCCCTCTGCAGAGCCCTCCTGCCCTCCAGCTGATTGACACTTCCCCCCAGCTTGGTGTCATCTGCAGTCTCCCATATTTCATCAGTAAAATGTCTCCTGAGAAAACATTTGCAGCATTCTCTCTTTGTGTTAATTTAAGGTATCAAAGAACCAAAGGCTCTGCAAAAGTTCAGTGGGAAAACTTTTGGAGTCTTGTATATTTTTAAAAGTAAAACTCCTGTTTAAGCTTGTCACTCCGTGGCTGAGGTCTTACACAAGCTGGGAGAAATTATAAGTTCTTCCTTTTTGAAGCCCAGATGATTATGTTTTTTTCACTATGGGAAACTTTGAGAAGTATCCATTAATATAATTTGAAATCACTCACGCACAACACAGCCCCAAAAGAGAAGCTGATTTGAAAATCTTTCTGGTTTTCACCTTTCGTTTCACCACACCTCTCAGATTCCACAGCATGTAAGAGTTCTTCACCAAGCACCTTCAAAAATAAATAATCACATTTTCTGCACAGCTGTTTGAAATTTGGCCCTAAATATGATATAGCAGTGATCTTACCATAATAAAAGTTTTCTGGATTTATACTGTAGTCGTATCTTGAGTCTTTACAGAAGGTCATCATGAAAAACAACATAATGAATACTTAACTAACTACAGCAGCTCTTTGACACATTTTAAGACAATCATCATTAACACAAGTCAAGAGCAATTCATGTCAGGTATTCACAGTGAATCCCTGGCCAGTAGATTTTCATGCAAATAATGCTTGTCTGTACAAAGGAAACAAAAAAATTAACCTGTTCATTTGCCAAAATACAGCAGTGTGTGGATGAAGCAATTTAAACATTAAAAAAAGGCTAAATAATTTTCAGGTACATCTGCATTTTAGTACTAATGTATGAAATCCACTGGAATGATCAAAATGTTTAAACAATACACCATCATTCTTGTCATGATTATAAAACTTTACGAGAACCAAGTTCCTTAAATATTGAAAATATGAAAAGTAAATTCCACTTTCCTTAACATGTCTCATTTCTAGCATTGTCATTCACATGATTATTGTTGGTTTTCTCCTGTATAAAGACAGGACAGTGTAAAAGAGCATTTGAAAGGAGCTTCTAAGTACATAAATTAAACTTGGAGAAAGACTAATAGGATGTCTCTCTATTTGTTATACAATAATAACCCAGCAAATGCTAAAAACACATTTTACTGAAGTTTTCCAGTTCAAACACTGAAAATTCTTGTATCAAATTCACAGTATCAAAGCTTCTGGTGTGAAGGATGCCAGAATAAGATAGAAGATACTCAAAGACACAATAGAAGATTACTGCAGCAATAACAAACACAGAAGATATTCCTCTATTATTTACCAGCACACATCTGTGTAAAAGCCCTTGAATTTCAAGAGCAGGGATTGAAGAACAGCAGGGAGGCAATTCTCCATTCCTGCTCCTCTGGAGAAGGCTTTTTTGGTATTTAGTTTTTCATTTAAAGGGAGTAAATTAGAAACTTGTACAATTTCCAGACAGCGTTAAAACAGCTGGTCACAGGGATGTCACTGGTTGTGGAAATGCTCCTGTAGTCAAGAGGTAACAAATTAACTTTTGAAGTGATTTTGAAGGCTCCTGAAGTTGGAGGCAGGAAAAAAAAAAAAAAAGGAGGAAAAAAATCATCTTCTAAAACTGAGTTAAAATAGTTTCACTCAGTGCTCTTAAATCATGGGAACTTCAGACAGGAAGCCTCAGCACATGCACATGTGCAAGCATTGGGCAGCAAAATTTTCACAACCCCCTACTAAAGTAGGTGTTCATGCACACACACACACACACCAGACCCATCCTGAGTTTATGAATAAAAATCACTGATTTTTCTCCAGCGTTTTTCTCCAAGGCATGGCAAGTAATGATACTACTGATTTTTGTTTCAGAGATGTGGGATATTAGAATTTCTTTTTTTAATTTAATTTAACTATTTTTTGACTATATTAAAATTGTTGTATGCACTGTCTTCCTGCTACCTAAAGCTTCTGCAAAAAATCCATGAACTGATACTTTGTCATAGGTTTTAAACACAGCTCTTGAGATGCTTTCAGAAAGAATAGTGGCTCAAACCAGCTGTATTCTGACATTGATATCGGAATGGTATGTACGAATAGATGGCAAAATTTTGCTGTCAGAACTGGCAGAGGTATTAGAATATTTATAACCAAAAAAAAACCCCAACCCAACAAAAAACAAAACAAAAACAAACAAACAAACAAACAAACAAAACAAACAAACAAAAACATTTTCCAGTGCCCTTTTTTTTATCTTGAAAAACCAGAGGAAAGAAAGAAAAAGTAGTCAGGCTTTTAAGGCTAGGAAAAAAATCAATTAATGCTTCTTATTGTGTAGAATCACTGTAGAGCAAAGTTCAAACAAAAAAACGTATTGTAAAATGTAGGACCTTTCAGAACAATTTCCAGTGCAAGGAGATGTGGCTTCTTTCCTCTGCCAACAGACACAAAACACACCTTCAGGCATTAATTAAGAGATCAAGAATCCAAAAATGAATGACCAGAAACACTGCATACTCATTGCAACATAACATAGTGTAACATGTAGAAAACTCCAGTGGAAAATTAACAATGAAAACAAATCAAAAGTAATTTGAAATGAATTTTTTTTATTTTTAAATAATCCTTAATTAAAATTGCCCAGTTATCTACATTATTCTGCACAAAAAAAAATTGCTTCATTTTGACACACCCTCTTTTCTTCTGTCAAATTTGTCATCCAAGTCTTCTTACAGAGACATATTAGTAAAAGTAACCTGATATATTCTAAATTATTGATTCCAAAGCAGGCAACAGGTAACACCCGGAAACCAAACACAGACTAAATGAGCAGAAATTTGCTTTACTACAAAGATTCATGCAGGTACCCAATATATTTCCAAGAACAAGGGAGTAGATGCTAACACTGCCATGCTTCCTTGAGATGCTGAAACCACCAGGTGAAATTAGTATGAATTGACACTTCACGCTTTTAAAAAGTCAACAACTCTTCATCAGATCAGGAGAAAGAGGAGTGTGATGTGACATTTTACTTATGAAAGCAAAGTATTCTTACATTGGGTCTGCACCCTTTCATTCTTGAATATCTGAACTGTTGCAGGAAGACAATAAGCACAGAATTTATTTTCTGGAAAAATTCAGGGGGAGGGGAGATTAGAAACCCAGATTACATTAAAGTTTGATCAGAAATTACTTTGGGAGGTTTTTATATTGTTCAAAAATATGTATGCTGCCGGAAATAGGATCACTTCTTCCCCAGAAAGCATTTTGTTAGTGCTGACCGGAGACGGGGAGAAGAGCAGAAAAAAAACTAGGCAAACTGTTACTTAATCACTCTTTGTTCTCTGGTAAGAGAAAGTAGTACACAAACACAAGGCTTTCAGGACTACTGTTTTTACCACTGTATTATTACAATGACAATTACTGCCCAATTTTATCTCTTCATGCTACAAATTCCACCAAATCTTGTAACAGCATCATGTGACTGACACGACATTGTGTTTTGTGAAGGTACGTGTGTATATCAGGCAAAAGACCTGAGTCTTTGCCCATGGCATCAATACTTCTGAACATTTAACACTCCTGAAAATATATAACTATGCAATTTTTTTTGTACCTCAGGTGAGGAATTGTTGGTTGTTTAAAGACACTCATCGTCATCATCATGGCCAGGCTTCGTGAACGAAGATTTGGGAAGGGCTCTGCCCACGTTTGTTACAAACACACTGGTGGCTAAAAAGGCCAATACGAGACAGACACGTCCTGTTGCAAAAGGCACAGCAGAAAGACTCCTTAGGTGGTAAATTCTGCAAGACACG
>NW_016690269.1:1675396-1684051 GCF_001604755.1 Lepidothrix coronata | reverse complement strand
AAAAAAAAAAAAAAAATTAAATGCTTTGTTAGTGGCACGTTTTTTATCCAATTAATGGATTACCATCTAATTTTTTGTTTTGATTTATTTTAACATTTTTCATTTGTTTTTCATTTTTCTTGGCTTAGGAAGGACGAGCTTACCTGGTGAATTTTGAACTCTTGTTGTTGGTCCTGTGGATACTCTTACTTTTTATGCTCTTCTGTTTTAAGTCTGTTTAAAATCTCACCAAAGTAAATGGAGACACGGAATGAGAATTGAATACCACGATGACCTAAATTTTGGTAACCTTCTCCAAATCCTGATCCTTCACAGAGCTCTGCAGTTGCTCTTAAACAACTTTGTGGATAAAGTATAAAATATCCAGCATATCCAGTATTTGCGGGAGTATGTAACCACTGCAGCCTCAAATATGTATCAGTACCAACTGCATTTTTTGAGGAGCTCTGACACTGGCACACATAAACTTCCCCTTACTTTTGTCAGTAGTTTTTCATGCGTTTTCATTTTGTTCTCTGCTTTCCATCAGCCTCAGTCTCACTTTCCAGCCTATTATCACGGGCTGCTGGACCGGAACAAAGCTCTGTGTGATGCATAACAAAAGAAGAGGAAATCACATAAGGAAATTTGGCTGCATCTACTGTGATAGGCCTTAATCCTCCAAGCAGTGCAAGTTCTGGAACATCAGCCAGGTTACTCAGAGAGACAAGATGAAAGAACTGAAGTTGTACTGATACTTTTTCTTCTTTTATGTAGGAGAACAAAGGGTCACTGGCAACAGACCAAGTGAAGGCATCCTTTCAAAAGAGCAGCTTGGTGTCAACAGTAGATACAACCTCTTATTCAGAAAAGCAGAAATTCCACTAAAAATCTTTCCCCTTTCCAAAAGAAACATTTCTGATTACTGCAGGAATTAGAAAATGCTATCTTCTCTAATTTGAGCAAAGTTAGAGTAGTGAGGCCTGTTATTTTTTTGTTGTTCCAGTTGAAACTCTGCATTTGACTGCAGAGACAGGTAAGGAAATAAAAAATGTAAGAGAGCTGAGAGTGAGAATAAATAAAGCATCAGCTATGTTTGGGATACTCATTTTCTATGCTACAGAGAGCCTTCCCACCCAGTCACAAAATGAGCCACATCAAACTATCATGCATCATATCAAGCCATTACAATGCATCTTAAAATTATACACACTATAAAACCATTAGCAAAACCAAAGACTGAAGAGATAATGCACAAATATCAGTTTATATAAGAGATGTACATCAGGTCAAAAGACAGCTATGGAGTTCAGAAAGCAGAATATACAGCCAGACTACAGATATTTTAGGTGTGTGATAACTGTGCTGAATACTCAGCAGGCAGAAAAGGGGGTTTTCACACTGCTAGGAGCATCAGGAAGAATGACTAACAAAATAATCTTATCAACTGTAGCACACACTAAGTTATTTTATGCATGTTCATAGTACTGAAGAGGTAGGAAGCTTCCTGAAGGGAGGAAAGATCAACTGATCAATAAGTTTGTCCCAGACTGATTGCAGAGTGGGTCTGACAGACTGATTAAAAACACCACTACCCAGACACTGTTGCCCAGAAGGACAGTAGCTTGAATACAAACCTTTGAAGAGGGGATAAAAAGGCTGTGGAAATGCAAGCAGAAGGGATTATCCAGGAGGGGGCAAAAAAACCTCCATATCTGCTTGTAATGCTGATTAAATTCACAGTGTCACATATGACTCCAAATCCACAAGAAAGGCAAGAAAGCAAGAGCACATGAACAAATAATATAACATGCACAATTGACATAAAAGTTCATTGTTACCCCACTATCAAAGAAATGCTCTGTGAAGCTCCCTCCTTACACTGCACAGCAGGTATTGTTTTGGAACCACTATCAAGGGCAGCAGATTCAAGGATCATTGATTTAACACACCACAAATTGTGCACAACTTGCAAATGAAAATAGATTCCTTCTCTATTTCTACTGTATCCCACCATAGACTGAGAAAGGCAGAACCAGAGAGTGTCTAAGGAATATTAAGCATGTCCCAACAGTACATTTCTAAGATACTGCAGACTATGTACACACCTCACTTCCACCTTTTCCATAATCATCACATCATTCCAGTGAACCTTAGTTTCTACTCATATCCTAGTCACCAGTCACAATCAAGGAGAGAGGAGCAAAGATTTGAAATTTCCATTTTTTTTCTACTACTGTGGATGATAACATCAATTGCTAATTCTCCAAAGAGTATTTAAAAATACAAATTAAATTAAATCTGTGCTTTATGTTTTATACCAAGGTTCTTAATTATACGCAGTAGAGTGGACTTGATGGGGACTTTTCAATTATTTCTTTTATATTTTTTTTGAGACATACTGCATAAAAAACAGTTGAAAATATAAATATTTAACCCCTTGCCTTTTCCTACAGTTTCTGTTCCCCATATCTATGATACAGTCTCATACATATTGTTTTTAAACACACATGCTACTCATTAAATAAACCCTGTTAGTTGTGCTTTCACTTGTGTCAAGTGTTCATCAGATAACACCAGGGTTGCAATGAAAATTAGTCTTACTGTACATTTACTCATATTCTACAAACCTTTTTTTCATCTTAAGATGGAGAAGGATAAAAAAAACAAAACACCCTCAGTAAGTTTAAAACCAAACAACAATATTTTTGTGTTTAAACTTTCCAGACAAAAGGTGTTTATTCTTTTTAAAATTTTTTTCCTGTTTATTCTCTTTCCAAAATTACAGTAATAAATGAGTGTATAAGTTAAAACAAAACAAAACCAAACCAGAAAAAAGATTCCACTGAAAAGCTGAAAATATCTCTAAACAAAACTCCTTTTAGATCCATTCTAGTAAAAAGGCTTTTATTTCAAGTCAGTTCTCTACTGTAGATCCTAGATGGAGCTATTTATACCTTTATTAGGCTCAAAAAGCTTTGAAAATCATGTCCTTTTGAAAAGAAAATATTCAAGACATAGCTAGTCTGGGAAAGGGACATGGTACAGAGTTATTTAGTAAGAAACACCTCTGGCACTGAATCAAGATCAGCACAGCTGTATCAAAGTACTATATCCCAGTAAATACACCCATACAAGGGCTCAGATTAACCCATGTGAAGGACAGGAAAAATACTTTAATATGTGGATTAAAAGTACTGTACAAGGAATAAAGATTAGCATTAGAAATACACATCGCTGTCAATTAAAACCGCTGAAAAATTTAAGTCCCACAACATAATAAACAAAGTCCTTGCAGCAAAGGAGTATTTCCTAAAACAGCAGTTCAAAGGAATGGTTATTGTTTCCTGTCCAAAGGAAGGAAGATTTACTGTAAAAGATATAGAAAATTTTCTAGTACACATACACAAAAAAAAAATCAGGCTTGCTTATGGTTCCTGACAGAACTTCATCTCAGCTGCAAAAAAATCCTTGCATCATCAAGAACTCTTAACATTGTAGCTGAAGAGAGAAATGTTGCAAAAGGCAAGTTGTGTATATGGTTGTGAGAAACTCAGAGAGATTCGGGATACAGAGGATAGAAGAAGGAAAATATAAAATGGGAGTAAATGAATATTTAATTATGTGCATGATATATTGCTATATTAAAAACAAATTCTACAACAGATATATTGTGCATCTCAATAGTGTCTGATGAACACTTTATTAATTTCGGTTCTACTGAGGAATTCAGTGAATTTTATGCCCATTATTTCTCCCTGTATATGTCTATGCCACCCTTTTTATCACTCACAGTTAAACCAAACCTGGTCAAATTTAACTATAAACTAGAGCACTGTAGATTGTCCATAGATAGAAACATTTGGACTTGTTTCTTTCAAGCCACTCGTAGCCAATGGATGGGAAGTGCTCATATCCAGTCCTGATGATCATTCCAACTGATCCCTTGTCCTTTCACACTAAACCTTCGATGTGACACAAAATCTCTAATTGAAATTCTCTGAGATGGAGGAGGAAACCTGTGCTCAAATGTCAGTTAAGAAGATGCCACTAAGAAAAAATACTCACCTTTTCTGCTTTTAAATATAAATGCATGTTGGGGGGGGTTGTTTGTTTCTTTTCCTTATATACAGTTATTGTGGTAGCTTTAGCTACACACAGAGACAAATACACACACACACAAACAGCCACACTGGAAGGATAAATCTTGTAGGAAATGTCTTCTATTTTAGCAGCAAACACAACCACCCTCAGCAAGTCAGAGTTGTAAATTAGAATTTCTGAAACTTTTTGGCAAGATAAAGGCACAAGTATTATTTCAATAAAGGCTGAGGAGAAACATACATTAGTATTACACCTGGATTTCTGCAGGTGAAATAAAACTGCTTTTCTGCTACTCACGTGTATTGAGATGTTAAGGATTCTGTTGCTGATGTCCTTAAACATTAAGTTTGAAAAGTTTTTAATTGATTTTATAAAAGCTACAACCTTCTTAAAAGTAAGTTGGACGTTTATCTGTTCGATGGTGGAATCTGGTGTTACAGGTAAATGAGTGACCTGGGATTTACCCTGAAAGGAGTAACTATGGAGATTTATAGAGCAACAAAAAAAACCAAACCAAACCAAACAAAGCAAAAAAAAAAAAAAAANCACAAACAAACAAAAGAGTAGTGAAAGAATTTTGTTAACTGACATGGTGTTAAAATCAAAAATAAAAGCTCTTATATAGAAAGGTTTCCAGAAAGGTTTCTCCTCTATTTTTTCCAAGATTTTAGTCTGGAGCTATAGCCATTCTAGAAGACAGTGTATGATCTCGTCTCCTGTAGGCAGGATTGCATGTTAATGGACTTTGACTGACACTGACACATTAAGTATCAGCAGCCCTGTCATTTTAGGATTTTCGTTCCAGCGCAACACTTAATTTAATTTATTTAATAAGAGCATTGCCTTATGCTTTGTGGTTACAATGTGGCACAGAGTTAATGTTAGGTGGGACAACAGGAGAGTAAAGAAATGATGCTGGAGTTGGAAATCTCCTTTTGTGCTGAACTGCTGAAGTAATATTGAAAACATACAACTAGTGTTTTTGTTCACAGCTGGGACCAATAAAAGCCTGTGAAGAATTTCTCTAAATTATACTATCCTGTGGGGGGCCAAGGAAATGTTGTTTCTCATTTAAAATAAATAGTACCCCCTACTAACTTATTCCTAATCAGGCAAACAACAAAGGAATTAAGTAGGCCATTTCCATACATACGACTGTTTCTTTTATGAAATGTAGCTCACCAGAAATTCAGAGCCAATTGATTTAGAGGAGTTCATGTTTGTACATTTTTCCCAACATTGTAAGAAATTCCAATGCTTCTGTTTTAAGCAATTCCATTTCTTATTGCAGCATTTAAAAATTGCAATAGTGAGTGCTCAATGTGTGCTCTGTTTGCATTGCAAAGCAATGAATTTTGCCTATAAAAGAAGACAAAGTGCTTTATCAGATCCACAGTTAATAGCACATATGCCAATGACATTGTTCATGGCATAGAAGAAATGTCACAATTTTCTGCAGAACCAATTGTTTTTCTCCTCTACTTTAAAATTTGTATGAGTGGCTCTAAATCCAGAATATTTGCTTTTAATCTAGTAAATGACACCAGAGTTTAGAAAGAGGATTTTAAAGTTGCTTCAAACCTTTGGTCATGAGAAGTTTATTTGATTGTTGATTTTTTTTTCATCGCGTCTAAATTAAATTGTTCAAGTTAAATGTGTTCTAAAACTGTGTGTAGGGCAAACCTTTTGTAGTTTTGGTCCTAATATCTAGGAGTTAACCACCTTTCTTAGAAACTCATTATTTCCCCTGCCAGCTGAGGGTATCTGACAATGTGTTGACTCTAATTCCATCTGGATATCCAACCGTTGAAATACTGAGAAAACTCAAATTAAAAATAAAAAAAAACAAGAAACATAACCAAACCAAACCAAACCAAACCAAACCAAACAAAACTAAAACAAAAACCCCGCTCATTTTTACATTTGATAATCCTATTAAGGTTCAAAGATGTGTAAACCACCACAGGACTCTTTCCTTCCCTTGCTGTTACATCATAATTTCTCAAAAAAATCAAGGTGAAAGGCTCTGAGATTTTCATAGACTAATTATTCTTTATCAGGGTATTTATGATGTGTTAGATGGGATTAAGATTGCATTGCTCAGCTCATTCAATAACGGCAATGCTTACAATTAAAATGAGTCCTTACCACTCACACTTACTCAAATTTAGCCACAGACCCCATGAATCTGAAAAATCGGCCCAAAAGACTGCTCAGAGACATTTTTTTATCTTTAGGCAGCAAGGTATTTGTTTATTCAATGTTGGGAGCAAGCCAGCTCGTGCTGGACAAACTTGCTCTACTTGAAAGTGCAAAACTAAGCCTTTTATACACTTTAGATCCATGGTTACATCATTTATTATACATATTAATAAGCAGGCTGGTCTCTGGGCAGAGTCTTTCCAGACAGGCCCAGTCTTCTACTGTGGGGTCTTCTCCTCAAAGCCTTCATCCCTCTGGTGGTCGCCATGGACGTCTTCCTCAATTTGACCTCTTCAATCAGGTGACCTGAATTCTTCAAGCTTGCAAAATCCTGGCTCTGGGCCTTCTAGATCTTATTCAAAGGTCTGTTTTACCTAATTTATTACTGTGTGTGTACTACTCCTTTCTATAATAAGGCCTTTGGTGCAGTGATCAGAACAGAACATGATATGAACCAGTGCTCCTAAAATGTTCTTCCAGTAACACAGGTATTGGGGTTTGTTAGCAGGCCAAGATATCTCAGTTAAAACTCTTTCAGGCCTGGCTCCTGTTTCAGTTCCCCCCTTTTCTTTTTGCTTGCGAATTCTTTCATCAAGTTTCAAGGGCAAAGAGTTTTGGTAGGTTTTTATGATTGCCCACATTATCTGTATCCTTTTGACTGTGGTACTCCACCTGTATCACAGCCGAACATTTAAGAGGGATAGAAGAACTATAGTTACTACTGGAACCAATGTTGAATGTATCAAATAGTGAAACATCTGTGTTGCCATGGGGGAATACCCTGTAAAGATGTCCTATCAATGATGTTCTCCTATGCCACGGTCCGAAAGGGGGGAGGGGAATGGGGCCATGACACAGCACGGACCCCAGACACAAAGGTGAGGTGCAGGTAGAATGTTTTTTCCAGCGCACACGCGGGGTTTTTATCCGGAGGGAAAGGGCCAGAACACAGGGCGGAGCAGGAGACAGACAGGAGGGGGGACAAACCAGGACTGGGCCAAAGGGGGGAGGAGCGCAGGAGGGACAGGGGGAGGAAAGGGCGGATGGGGGCTGTCTCCTGCCGCAGCTTCTGCAGCCCATCGGCAGAGAAACAGAGGAGCAGGGAGGTGAGCAGGCCGGGACGTGCCCGGAAGATACAAATTCTGGGGGAACACACAATGTGTACATGCACAACAACTATAAAGTCCGAATCATAAAGTCCGTTCAGTCGCTGTACATATTTTTCCATTTCCGGAATCGTTCCCATTCTAATTCCTGGTCCTCGACACTCCTACTTGCTCTACCTTTGTGTTTTATTTACCTCTTGCACCATCTTTTCTATATTCAGGGGTTCAAGCATATTTTGGAAAGACTTATGTCTATCCCTGTTTGTGCTGTTTCACCCAGCAGTACATCTCAAAGCTTCAGATGGTACAAACAATCTTTATATGTGGGTGCTAAAACTGCTTTACAAATTTCAGTGATTACACTGATATGCCTGGGCCCAGGGATGAAGGTAAGTTATGAATAGCATGTACACGGTTCTGTAACTTCTCATTTTAAAGCAATTGTTGTGCAAAGCTTAAACTGAGCTGCAGAGATTTCTAATTAGATGGGGCTGAGCTGCAGGTATTGTGATGCTTCACTAGCCACTTCATTCAGAGCCAACTGACACCAGGATTAATTGTGTTGAAGAAAGCAGTACTCCTTCTTAAAAGTAATTACATGTTTTGTGAAACACTAGAACAGTTCTTCACAGCGAAGCAGGTACCAGGCACATGACACATAACTAGAGCAGCGTTAAATACAGGATAAGAAAAAACACTGGTTAAGTGTTTACAGTGTTTTCTCCTTACTCCAGGTTTCATTTCTGCCCCCTCTTGCTCCCTGCATAGTGGTTATGTAAGTATGTGAGTGGCTCTACGTTACAAAAAGTAAAATCCAGGCAAATTCAATCAATTTTGTGCTAGACAGGCTCTCAGGTGGACTTGTGTCTGATCCTGTTCATTGTGCAAACGAGTAAATAAATCTGGCATCTTGATAGAGGTACAGGGATAAGAACTTTCAAAACAGGTTTAACTGCAATAGTTGTTTAACATATGACTGTAACATTATGTAAAGCTACATACTTAAGAAAAGTCTTTAGCCAGATCTTTGCAGTGATAAATGGGTCTTTTTCTGTGATGATTTAGTTCATTTCATAGTCTCTAACATGCACCACTCAATTCAATGTTTTCCTTTGTACGTGCATTATCGTTCACTTACCACAGACGAATGATTTCCCTGGCAGCCTTAAACAGAAACAAAATCAAGTAATTCACAAAAGAGAAATCACAAACACCAGTTTGTTTCTACAGTGCTAATTTAAATAAACAGTACACAACATCTCAA
>NW_016690269.1:1663479-1674561 GCF_001604755.1 Lepidothrix coronata | reverse complement strand
CAAATTGACAATAAATTGGTAAAAAAGAATTAATTAAAAAAATATATATTTGAAGAGATATAAGAAGAAAAATAAATGAAGAAAACAAAAGTGCAACAAATGAACAAAAATGGGAAGAAAATAAAGGAATAACGAAGAATTGAGTGAGATACTAAAATAATAAAATGAGAAATAAACCAAAGCAATAAAACCAGTATTGTTTGAAAGAGGCTTCTACTGCCTAAAAGTCCATTCATATCTTCAGAGAGAATGCAATTATATAATTTTCTCGAATGATATAACTAAATCTATATAACCATAGATAGACCTAAACTTTGGAGAACAATAAGAATGTATATTGCTTACCTGGAAAAAAAAGATTGTTTACCAAAAAAAGAAAATTGCCAGAATAAATTTATGTGCATTTTCATCAGTCATCATCATCCCATCACTGCAGCATTGCCACTGACCTTTCCAAGGATGGAGTTTGCTATTGGGAGCACACTCCCTGGATTTTCTGTATCTGGTTTTCTAGCTGTTGGGTTTTGAACATGTTAGACAAGATTCCATAGCTATTTTCAATTCAGACAACTCTTTGTATCTCTAGTGTCTCTTCTAATTCTATCTCTGTAAAAATGTCAATATATGCATATTTTTTTTTGGCTTATAAATAAAAGCTGGAGGTTTTCTCGCTGTTTAAATAAAAGATTTTTCAGGAAATTGCTTTCCATCACTCTTAATATTTGCTTTTTTTTTAATATATAGAAATTGAGTTTTTAGTTGACCTTTCTGTGACAGCAAAGCCCCCTTAAAAGACTTGCTCCTCTTTTTTTTTCCCCTCCCCTTTTTAGTTTGTTTTTCTATTTTGACTTTTATGCCCACCAGCCAGAACCTATGACCTCACCCAGGTCCTTTATTACTTCCCACTAAGAATTATTTGCAAGAGAACAAAAATCTGCTAATTGGAATGTCTAAAATGAAAACTCTGTTCTTTTGAAGCACGTTGCTTAAAGTAAAACATAAAGAAACACGAAAAATGAACCTACAGCTTTATCAAAATTTGGAGTTTGGCTAAAAAAACTGTAGCAGGATAGGATTTACATGAATTATCCTCACAACTTACTTCTGTAACTTCCTAACTCTGTAGCACTTATGGCATTAGTAATTCTTTATTTTTCTTGTTTGTCTGAAGTTTTTGTCCGTTTTTTAAACCGAGCCTTTGGATAATTAAATATATATATATATATTTACAGAATATTAATACAGTTAAAATTAAAACTAACACTAGAAAACAGTAAAGATGACTATTTAAATAGTTTCAAAATATTCATTTTAAGGTTTGAACTAGTTAAAGTGGTTTAGATTGAGATATCAAACCAGTCATCCAGTTACTATTACTTTGATAAATGTTCCAGCAAGAATTAGGAAAAAACCCTAAAATCACAAGGCCAAAATGATAGTTAATAACTCAAGATACAAATTTTATTAACACATTTTCAGTGAGCTTTTAGATTTCACATCACTATTTGTTTAGAGCATTCTCTTTATAAACACAAAGTATGGTTTTGTGTTAGAAAACGTAATAAAACCCTGCAGACTTATTAGTTCAATAAGTTATTAATTTTCTAAATACTAAGAATTTCTGTAGCCTGGTGTTTCATTGCACAGAAGTGAAAATGCCAGTTCCATATGAATTGTATTTTTAATTTTCAGGAAATATTATCAGTGAGATTTTTGAAGTAGAAAAGAAAGTATACATGTATCATTCAAAGAATAGTCATTATCCTACAAATATAAGTAATAATTATAAATATTAATGTATTGCACTTCACTGTTATTTCCCACTTTTTTCTTTAAATGCTTAACAATTTTTCTATTTTTGCTAATTATTTTCTAATTTCAATGGATACCAGTATTCTGCTGATTTATAGAAGTCTTCCTGAGGTATTAAATTTCATATCTATAAAGGTTTCTTGTTTGAGCTCACTTTTATACCTGCTTACATCTTTGTAAGAATAAGTTACCAGCCTTACTTACAATTTTTTTTTTTAATAGGCACTTCCTTGTTATAATTGTTATGATACATTGTTATAAATTGTTATAATACCAATATATAATATATATAATATTATATTATAATATATAATATATAATAATAATATAATATTTATTATAATGTATTATATTATGTAATATATACTATATATTATATAATATAATGCATTATAATAAATATATATAATATATAGTATATATTACATAATATAATACATTATAATAAATATTATAGTATAGTATAGTATAATGTTTATATAATGTAATATAATATAATTGTGACTATTAATATTAATATTAATAAAACAAATATTAATAATTAATATAAATTGTTATAATAATAAATTATTATAATACATTCATGTGAATCCCCCAGTCAAAATTTAGTATGTAAATATATTAAAAGCATAGTTTTAAAAACTGCTGATCTTTTTAGTGATTTCCCTAAAAATATTTAGTTCATTTTTTCTAAAAGCAAGAAGATGACCAAAAAAAAATTGTCTTAGAAAAGACTGTTCCTTTAAAAAAATGGTTAATAATAGTTTTATATGCTTTAAAATTGATGCAGGAAAATTGATGATATCAGGATACATTCTGGAAAAGAATTACTTTTCCATTTCTGTGACTTAAAATTTGATACATTTTTCAAACCCTATTCTTTTTCTCAGTCTTAAACGTGGAAGTTCATAAAACTTTTTTTATTTATACTGAATATACATTATAGATTACATTTTGAAGTTACTGATTTGTCATTTCTTACTCGTGTGTCTTGCTGAAATGTCCAATACCTGGATATCAGGAGGTGTTATTCTATTTGGGAGACCATCCTTCTTCTTACATGTTCAGAAAATGACTTATTTCTTTCTTTTCAAAGAAAGATTTCAAAGAAAGAATTTACTTGGTGTTACCAGTCAACTCTGAATAATCAAGTTAGGAACAATATAGGTCAGTGTTCTTACCTGAAATGTTAAAAACGACTTAAAGTTGTGCCTGGCACAAGTGGTTCCCTCAAAAATTAAACACAGTTAATTATTTATCATTTAAAAAGTCAATGAAATAGCCTAATAATAAGTCCTTACTTTTGTTCTACCAGGTGTTTATAATATGCTCGAATTAATAGATAGGTAAAACTTCTCTTAACCTTATAGTAGAACCAGAGAATGTTCCTCTAAATAAACACTTGTACAAAGATAACTTCTGTTTCTTACAAATTTCAGTTAAACCTGAGAAAGCAATGGAAATTAAGAAAAATCTCAATTTTTGGAAAAATAGCTCTCAGCTTACTATGTTTTATGCTGGAAGGAAAGACAACTATTTGTAAAAATAATATAAAAAAGAAAAGGAGCCTATTTAATAAAAACAACCAACATTTTTAGGAGTTGTAGGTTGTCATTACCAGAATCCTCTTCAAGTATCTAATCAGATATTCCTACCTTTTTGAATAATGTGGCTTGAAAGTTAAAGATATTGTTACTTTGAAAGAGAAAAAAAAAATCAAAAAACCCCTCTTTAAACATGCAAAATATAGATCAGAAATTAATTATAGAAATTAATTAAAATTAATTAAAATCAAAAGATTCTTAGACCAATTTATCGTGCAAGACCCTAACCCAGCAATCGATGTGTCTCAGTCAAAGCACTTCTGTTTAGGAAGCAATATGTTCATATTAATATATCATTAATCATATATTTCAACTCACAAAAGAATTTAGAATGCAATCAAATGAAGGGAGATACAAATCTGCTGCACTGAAAACAAATAGACTTGGAGGCAAGAATATAAGAGAAGCTGATTTTATAAGGACACAGGAAATTATCAAAGCAGGAACCAAAGACTGAAAAAAAGAACATGTAAATAATTTTGAAAAATGGGGAATATCCAAGTATGGAGAAAACACGTGGGCAGAAAAAGGGATTTACACCAACCCAGAAAAAATACAAGATTTTGTAGAGTGGTTAGCTGTCTATAATTCAAACACACATGGGTCTTTAATGTAGAGCAAATAGAACTTGGGGAGAAAAATAATAATAATAATAAAAGTACCACCACCTCCAACAAGAACAACCACCACCACCAAACCAGAAAATTATTAGTGGCTGCTCAGCCAAATTCTGTTCTCAATGACACAGATATCTTGTGTAACTGCAGTTATGTGGTAGGCAGAGACACTGAGTCCTTGGATACTATTCTGATTTTCAAGACTATATGATACTTGGCTTTGACTCTCTTTTTCAGAGATAAACTGTACTTTTAAAAACCCCACCTTTCATACTGAAGCTTCCTCAAACACTATCATAGTAATTATATATATTACAATATTTATATCACATTATGTAACCTTAAAATAGGACACAGAGGGTTTCAGTGTGTTTTGCTGATTTGTTTTGCCACCGGGGGCGAGGATGGGCTTAAGAAACACAGACACCAACTATAAAGAATAAGTGTATAAATTTACTATAGTGCAAAAGAGCAAAGCATTACAAAAGAAGCAGTGAATTATAAAAGGATAAACTTGGCAATGCTAATCATTACTATAAAGAGTGTCTATAGTGATCAAGAGAGAGATACATCACCAGTTATTCTCAAATTTCAACCAGCTATTGTCATATCTGCAGTTGCAGAGTAGAGTATAATTATTTTGCATATGAATCCTCTCTGAAATATGACAACAACAGTGATAGGAGTCAACTGAAACTAAAATTAAATAAAAAAATGAAAGTATTTAAAAATATATAATGAAACAACTATTACATTAATATGTATTATTTAATATTTGTCACACCTTTAGTTAATTATTTAGCCCCATTTTTGTTCAGAGAGGTATGCCAATGAAAGAAGTTTCATAAGAAGTCAGGAATATTAATAAATAATATATTATAATTAATAAATTATCAGGAAATTGAATAAGAAGGGAAAAGTATGAATATTTAATGGTTTATAAAGAAAAAGAACCAAGAGAGTTATATGATTCCAGGTTCTTGGTCATATTTGAATTAAATTTCAGACATATTCTGTGCTGAATTAGCCACAGGGATGGGAAATCCTCAGGCTGGTTAGATGCTGAGTCCAGCTCTAGCTGTTGTTTGCACATTGCCAGGGAAACTATTTTCAGAAAAGAACTAAACAGAAACAGCAATTATTGTTGTGGAAAAGTCTTCAAAACAAGGCAAAGTGTTAGTCAAAAGTATAAAAAAGCAATAATAATAATAATAATAATAATAATAACAACACAAGCCAGGATTGTGTTAAATGGACTCTTGCTGCTGCATGCTAATATAAATCCTCTGTTGTATATGTAAAGCTGAGGAGTAAAAATATTTTGTAGTAAGTTTCCTTACATATTATAAAGAAATATATTTCTATCTCCCATAATTATATAATTGCATAATTTCACCTCAGCAAATGAGCTGTTCAGATATCTTGTCTTTTGGGTCTTAAAATTTAAGAGACACGGTCATCATTTGCAAGAATGATTTCTTTGACCCCTTTTCCAATTCAGAGTTTAACCTCTCAAACAAAAACCATTTACTTTGAATGAGGCAGTAACAGCTGAAGCTTCAATCCCACACAATTTTCCTTCTATGCTTAAATCTGTAAATGAAAATAGATCAATTGAATACATAGTCCATAAAGGTGGGAGTTTGTGGAAGGTTTAAGCACTGCTCCAGTTAGCAATAAAAACTATAAGTATCCTATATTTTTCACCACTAAGTCATTTTGTAATATTTGTAATATTTGTTAATACTAACCCAAAAAATTTACAGAAGAGTCCATGGATACTAAAAAATCCCCTGGGAAACCTGCAGCCTCTGACTTTTCCTGTTCACCCTGACACAGGTCGAAGGCAATAACAAATGCAAGAGCTAGAAATGCAGGTTTGTACTGAACAAAAAAACCTGCAATATCCATCCATTTCCCCCATCCAATACTTACTAAGTAGCAGTAGAAAGTGTAAAAACTGGGGTTGCTTTGTTATCTTCTCTGTTGGACTAACAGAACTAGATGGGAAGACTCTTAATTGCTTCATTCTTTCAATACAGAAATTGTGCTATATAGTATTTACAGCTACTAGGAACTGATATTTCGTCTCTACTTCTTAATTGACTTAACTTGAAACCTGTATTAGATAAAAATTATAGGTTTACAGTAAATTTATTTTTATGGGCTTTGTCAGTGATTACTCAAGGAAAATAATTCTGTGGTATCTTACAATCTATTTAGATATATAGGTACAATTGTAGTGGTATCTATGACACCTAAAGCCGTTGTCCTCTTAGTTAATATCTTTTTTTCAGCATTTATATTTTCAGCTGTCTCAAGGAAATAATCTATTTAAATAGCAGAAGAAGAATTACATCCTGAAAAGTATTTTTGAGAAGTGAAACCAAGTTTATCCCAAAAAAATGGTTACAAGATTTACTACTGTTTACTACTGAGAGATTCACAAGACCAGTAAAATTTTGCTAATGATTGGTAAGAAAAAATAATGCTGTCAGAGCAAAGCTTGTGAACAATTTGATCTTAAAAAAATTCTTCTGAATGATATATATGTCTACATAAGTGTCTGATCACTCACTGAAAAATAGCAAGTTTAAAAATTAATATTATTCTTCTTCATAAATTATTTCAGATAACTTTAACATTTTAAATTTTGCAGACAATTACATAATTCTGTAACTTTCACTTTGTTCTCTATTCTTATGCTTTTATCTGTTTTGTGTTCTATAAACCCATAAATCTTTCACCAGAAAACAAGGCCACAGATCATTCTTATTTCACAGTTTTTAGTGTACCTTGATAATTCATGGCACGTTTTTCTAGCAGCTGTGTGACACAATGCAAATTCAAAAAGAGTCTTTCAAAATTTGGGGTCTATATCTTTCATAACAGTTCATTGCAAGCTCAGGAACAGCTTCCTACCAAATTAAGTATTTGGCAAACACAGCACCATATAGACAATTATCATCAGGTACTGTTTAAAAAACTTATTTAAAGACGTTTGAATAGAATACTGACAGGTAGACAGACCTCCATGATGTGAAGAACACGATAATCATATTATCATCATTCCGAATTCGTCTCTTGCCTGACCTCTTTTTGGATACTAATTATTAAAGCAATAATTGGCTCTGCCAGGGGTTTTCCAATTAAACAGCTTTCTGTCAGAAAATGCTGATTAATTGAAATTTGATTTTCTTGAACTACAGCAAGAGCTTATGTGAAAGGGAACCTCTAAGAGACAAATAATCCAAACTGAGAAAGAACATTTTGCCAAAAGAAACATTGATCAATAGGGAAGTCTTTTAGTACTTACAATATTAGTTCTACAGATCACAGCTCTTCTGTTAAACAAACACCGAAGCTGACTGGAGGCTGATTATAAACCCCATTCAAGGCAATAAAAAAAAAAGGATATCTATGGAAAAACGTAAATAACTAGTTCTGATTATGCAACATATTCTGATTAATGTGTTGGTTTTAAAGAATCTGTAGAAATACATTATTCAGTATAACCTTATATTAATTGCAATGCTTTTTTTTTTTTTCCATCAGAGAGTCATGCAGTCAGCTTCACTGCTTGCTAAAAAGAATTTTGGCTTGTGCTACTGACTTACAAAGCATCAGTAACAATAATTTTCTTCTTGCTTTTGGGGGGAGAAATTGGAAAAAAAATGAAATCTATCATTTTCAATCGATGTTTAAGACTTACAATGCAGGCTTATAAATTTAAATGCATTATTCTCCAATTTTTATATCCTCAGCTTACTTGGAAACAGGAATTTCATGGCCTTCATTTTCCCGTTATGATTTTCAATTGCCAGTCTAGAAAGTCAGTATAGAGTATATTAAGTGAGAGCAGCTGCATCAGAGGTTAGTCCTTAACAAAAAAAATTTCCTATTCCTTGAGCAACACAGCAGTATCTAAGCCATTCTAAAATTGTTAAGGGGTAGTTTTAAATTCTTGTATTTCTCCTTACATGTCCAATATTAAAAAACAAAACAAGATGGCAGTTAAACACAGGTAATTTTACATCTAGATCAACATTTTTTGCTTCCTTTTTTGCTGAAAGTTTCTCTCTTGAACCTCAAAGACCAACTAATCAAAAAAAACAAAACCTTGCTCTTCCTCTACTCTACCTTCTACTCTACCTATTTCCTCTACCTTCTCCTCTCAGGCCTTTTTTCATCAGTGGTAATAAGTGACTAAGGAAAACAAAACATTTTGTGTGTAAAATAAAGCATAAGAAATAAAAAAGAACTAACAGTGATTCTTAATATTTCTAAAATCAGTAACCACCACAAAAAGCTTTATTGGGCCAAATTATGCCATCCTAACAAATATTTACACAGGAAAATATTTTTCATTAGAGATTTTATTATGGGAGGGAAGGAAAAAGAAAAAAAGAAGTAATTTACCCTTTCCTACACCAAAAAAAAAATAAAAATGGTTAAGAAACACCCAACAAACAAAGGAGTCCCACCCCATACACACCTGGGAAGTGTTTTAGTACTTACTATATTAGTTCTACAGATCACAGCTCTTCTGTTAAACAAACACTGAAGCTGACTGGAAGCTGATTATAAATGCCATTCAAGGCAATAAAAAAAAGGATATTTATGGAAACATGTAAATATTATTTTTTTTTAAAAACAAACACCTGTTTGTTTCTCTAAATCCTGAGAAACTTATGTGAGGTTGAACTTCTGTGAGTGTTTCTAAGTCAGTCATGATGTGTAGCCATTCATAGACTAGGGCTAAAGACAAAAATTATTAGTGATTCATAATTTCTATCCCCCTCCTTCACTTCCATTTCCCATACCTTGCCAGGATATCAGGGGTGTTTGAAGAATTCAGTGTATGTTTGAATCTTGCTGAGTGTAATTTTACCTGTTTAGTGGATGGAGAGTGTGATCCCAATATGTGGTAAAGTTATGACTTAAAAAAAAAATTTATTTCGTTTTCATCAAATCCCTTCCTGATCAAAACTGTCTGGATAAATGTCTTGTCAGAAAGCATTCTGCCTCTCTCTCTCTCTTTTTCCCCCTTCTGTTTTCTTGAAACAGCAATTTAAGAAATTCTAAGTGGGGGTAGAGAGGCAGAGTAGATCATTAAAGCAAATTCCTTAGCAGTAACCAGCCTTAAGAAAATTTGCATTAGCATTGTTTATGTTATTTCAAATTGAAAGTCACTCAAATAGCATTACACTCCCTTCAGAGCCATTCATGCCTTTCAAAAAAGTAATATAATTTCTTTTCTCCAAAAGCATGCTATGTTTTCCTTCCTTTGTAGTATGCCTACCCATTTTTTTCCTACTCTGTAACTCACTTATTTTTAACCACTGATTTTTTTTAACCTGACATACTGTCCAGCCACTTGGTTCTTACTGTTGCAGATTTAGATTGGATCAAGGAAAGCTCTAATTATGATAAGGATTTTCTCTGCTACGACTTTGTAGTTTTCAGCTCAAAGTCAGAAGCTTATATCAGTTGCAGCATTAAAGTCAAAGAGCACAAAAGAACCTTGAAATGTCATCTAGCCAGTGGTCTTGCCACAGAAGAAGGACAGTGTCATTCATGACAGCCTATCTATCCCCTCCTGAAAAACTTTCAGCAACGAAGATTCAATAGCACCCACAGGTAAACTATTGCAATGTTTAGCAGTCCTATCTATTAGTACATTTTTCCTAATGTCTAACTTAAAATCTCACTTGCTGAAATTCAAGCCAATTACTTCTTGTTTTATCTACACTGGACATGGAGAACTGATTATTTTCTCTCACTTTGAAGAACACTTTTATAATTTTTAAGACTCTTATCAGGGCTGTCTTCAATTGCTTCTGGTGCAGACTGAAAATCTTCAATTAATTCACTCTTCCAGAATTAGATCTCCAACTACTGTTGATCTCCTCCTGGATTTTTGTCAGCTGATCAATGTGTTGCTGATCAGCACTGAAAAACAATCCTTTAAAACTCTATTGCTTGGTGTCACCCCCAGCAATACAATGCACACATCTTTCACTAAAATTCCGCTTCACTGCTGGAAATAAAAATGTAACAAGTCTTAGAGAAACATATTGCTACATTGATGATTCAAAAAGGAACTTTTTCTTTCAGTTACAGTTTATCAGAATTCAGACATTAAAAACCAAAACAAGCTATTTTTCAAAGCTTTATAAATGCTTGTGTGATAACCTGAATTAAAATAGGTTGACCAACTGATTGGATTTCCCTTGATGATACATATTTTCCAGTCGTTACCTTATTGAGGAGGTTAATATCACAATTTCTCTTTGAAAGACTTCTCATACACCCTGCTGTTTGTACTACAAAAGGTAAAGCTCTGCAGTAAACATCATTGATTTTAAATCACTCAGTAATGGTGTTTTCCATCACAGTTTAAAGCCTAAAGGTTGTTGAATTCTTTCCAGATAGCAATACTGAATCTAAGCTGCAATATTACAAGATCCTTTAGCATGAAAGGTAATCAAAGAAAATAGAAATTAGCTGCCACAATCAAAAAGGAACAGAGATTCTTCACCCAAATGGTTGTCAAGCACTGGAACAGGCTGCCCATGGAAGTGATGGAGTCATCATCCCTGAAGTTGTTTAAAAGACATAGAGATGTGGCACTTAGGGACAGGGTTTAGTGGTGAACTTGTCAGTGCTTGGTTAGTGGTTTGACTCTATAGTTATGAAGGTCTCTGACAACCCCAATTATTCTATGATTTTATGATTCTAATGCATGCAAACAACTTCAGAGGCAGGTGTCAAGGGCCCAGCTTTTCAGTGGTGCCCAGTAACAGAACAAAGGGACCTGGCAGCTGGGATTGACAAGAAGCGGAACATGAGCCAGGGTGTGCCCAGGGGGACAAGAAGGCCAATGGATCCTGGCCTGGATCAGGAACAGTGTGGCCAACAGGTCCAAGGAAGTGATTCTTGCCCTGGACTCAGCACTGGTGAGGCCACCCCTGGAGTGCTGTGTCCAGTTCTGGGCCCTCAGCTCAGGAAGGACATGGAGGGGCTGGAGCAGGTCCAGAGGAGAGCAA
>NW_016690269.1:1655118-1662525 GCF_001604755.1 Lepidothrix coronata | reverse complement strand
GCTAGAATCAATGGTGCATGCTTGAAGACAAAAAAAAAAAAAAAAAAAAAAAATCGCCTCCAGACAGAACTCAAGTCCTTTGAAAATTGAGTCAGATACTTCATCTACTGGGCTACCAAGGAGTTGGTCAGATTTATTTAAATTCATGTCTTCTTCAGAATTGATGGGGCAAGGAAAGGAGATAAAAGGAAGATCAGAATATCACTTGCAACAAAATAACAGCAAAAAGACAGGGGCATCATTCTCCTTGGTCATATAACTCAGTTCCCTTAAGCTTTGTGTGTGATGTCACTCTGGTGTGGAGTGAAATATGGGGCTTACCCCACTAATCATTATTACTTAGAAAGCAGCATAAATTGAATACAGCCAGGACTACACTGCTGTGCAGCAGGAAATACACTGCCTGGTTTCCTTGGTGATTTCTTCCATGTCAGCAACAGAATATTTCTTAATTAAATTAACATTAAAAAAAGGATTGCTTCTGTCATTCTTCATCAGCAAAAGGCAAAGTGCACCGATATGAACAGAGCTATTCTTAAATTATGAATACCTCCCCAAGAAAAGAATTTTGTTCCAAAAATACTGATGCTGGAGTTTATAAAACGTATATATCAATATTTGAAGGATCTGTTCGATTACTTAATCAGGAAATATCTGACAAAATCAGTTAATTGTTAAAGCATAATACTATGCAAATGCATGAGAAAATATTCCATCTCATTATCCTCATGTAAGTAATGTACCTTAGCTAGTGCCAATTGGCTGCTGCATTAATTTTTAGAAATCAGCTACTTAGACAGAGATTAAAAACTAGATATCATTAAAGAACACACAGATTTTTAGCTTCAGGCAAGTTCTTTTCATTTTAATGGCTTTAAAATGTTACTTTTAGCAATGCATATTACAGCCTACAGGGAAACCGTAGCTTAATGACATCATAATAAGATTAATTATCTTTTTGAAACGTCTGCAAATAAATTCATGCAGATATGTTTTAAAATATCACAAATTTTGTCACAAAGTACCTCTGACAGTGATGTGCTTCACTCAAGGATTTTCAAGAAATGAATAGATACTCCAGGGCTAAAACTTCTTTCTAGATAAACATCAGCTAATTATTTCATTCAAAATGGATCCCTGCTGAAGCAAATAGATCTCTGTAGAACTCTGTCTGGGAAAATGCTGTAAAAATATTTCTCCTTGTTGTGACTGAAATAAGATTAATACAAAAGAATTACCAGAATAAAATAAAGTTGATTTATCAATAACCATTCTTTTAATTATTTTCCATTCACATTCTCAGACACTGGAGATTGGAACAATGGTTGATAGCTGTTGTCTCTTGTGAAAAATACTATCCACAGTTTTCCAGAGCTACTGTTTATAAGGAATTGAATTATTTAAGTTCACTGCCTGCATGTGTTAAACCTAACCAAAATTTCCTTTCTCTTCTTATGCAGTGACTCTGTAGTCACATTCTGAATCACAGATTAAAAAAGAATAAAATAAAATAAAACAATTTCAAATTATTAAACACTTTAAATTGACTGATTCAATGTCATACTAAAGGTGCAGGAAAAAAAATAGAAAATCCTTTCCTGATTAAGTCATATCTTCTTACTTTGAGCAGAAATCTAGGTCATATATGATTATGTACATTTCAGGAAGCAGCTGCTGCAAAGACCCCCAAAAGAAAATTACACTTTCAAAAAGGAGCAAGACCTGACTATGAAGCAGAACCTTTTGGGAACAGGATGCATAATAATGTTTGTTCTGTCTTCCCACATCAGTTGGAATTCCCATGTCGACACTGGGTTTTCGACATTCACATCCAACATTGTCACCTCAATTTAAAATATTATTACAATTGAGCATTTTGACTTTGGGAGAACACGTTACAAGTATATTCAAATATATTTAAAAAATTTAATTTTGGTATCTCAAGCAGAATAGTCAAAAGAAAAGGATCCAAAATTCCTTTTCAGTGTTTGAGGTTGTTCCACAAGCATTAATGTTCAATTTTTGAGGCATTTTGAACACGATCTAAATTAAAGGGTTTTTTCTCATCCATTATAATAACATTGGAAACATC
This sequence comes from Lepidothrix coronata, assembly GCF_001604755.1. Taxonomy (NCBI): domain Eukaryota; kingdom Metazoa; phylum Chordata; class Aves; order Passeriformes; family Pipridae; genus Lepidothrix; species Lepidothrix coronata. Next base: position 1,660,433 of record NW_016690269.1, on the reverse strand, counting down.
TGGATTTTATTCTTCCATCCCTTTGTCCCAGAAGACACTTTCTAACTCCAGCTTACAGGAAGATGAAACTAGAATCTCTTAATTACTGAGGAATTCCTTTTCATATAGAATACAACATCAGAAATATGAAAGAGCATGTCACTTTATTTCATCATTAAAAATGTAAAATAAACTAAAAAAGCATATTATTTCTAATATCTCAGAACAAAAATCTCTCTGTTGCTCAGAGCACCTTTTTTCCTCTTGTTAGAGTAATCAGTTTTAGTTGCACTTTCTGTGGAAGTAGGGAACCCCCACACCTTGAATAAAATTAGAGGGATTTTATGCTCAAGCTGGCAGCCACATAATGTTTAGGCCAGCTTATAACACTGTCACAGTCTTATAAACAGTCATATATTTGCTTCACAAACTTCTTCTCTTTGTGATCACATATTTTATTTCCTTGTAATACATCTCTGCTTCAGCAAATTGGGGCCTGCATTGCAAATTAGAATAGATCTTACTTTAAATTTAAAATAAAAATATGGTGAACTTGCTAGTTCACTGAGTAATATGTAACTATTGATACTTGTGTCAATTTGTTTTATTTGTCCTGGGATTCCTGATAAGAGAGTTGAATCCAAGGAGGATGGAAGGGAGGTTAATCTCAATATTTATTCCTCCTAAGAATTCATACTTTCCTCTACTTTGCAGAGGATGAAGAGTTTCATTTTAAGCATCAACTAATTCAGAGTTGTTGACTACAAAGAAATCAAAGAAAACAAAACAACAGCTAAACCCCCAAAGCAAAGGAATATCTTGTTCCATATGCACGTACAACACTATACATTGAATATAATTCCAGTGAAATGCTGCGATTTGTTAGGTACCTCCATTCAATTAAAAGGGGTAATTATATTCTCATTAATGAGGGAATAGATCTGAGATTAGAGAAAAAAAGTTTGAGACAGGAAAGCCTGGGTAAAGGAGATCAAGCTTTTTACAACGAGACAAAATAATCAACCTGTAGTTAAGAATCACATTATACTGAAGACAAAGTGTGTGAATAAACTTTTCTTATTAGAATTTTGTTTTGTCTTTTAATGATAACACTTGGCAGGGAGGAGGCAACCTAGAAATCACCTCTGGATCAATTCAGCTTTGGCTGACATATCAGATAATTCTAAATTCACCGAGAAAGCGTAGAAACATGTCTCAGATGAATAAAGTTCAAATCCAAAAAAGGGAGGAAAAAGAATTCCAGAGAACATTCAATCCAAACAACAGGTACATGTGATAAAATTACACAGAAAATGTAAAACAATGGAGTCTGAGTAGAGAAATTCTAGGAGACAGTTTAATCAGGCACCACACAACATTTAGGAGTAGAACTAGAGTAAAATGGGCCCCCATGTGACAACATTTAACAGCAAGAGCCTTTCTGAAAATGCAGCCCAAGGAAATAGTTCATGAAAATTCAGTGGTAATGATAAAAATAATGCTGCCAGATAAAAGAGAAGATGAATGCTACAAAAATTATGCAAGCTGTTCTTGGAAATGTGAGAGAGAAAATAATAGTATTCATAAGATATCATATAGTGTGAGGCCAAAGGAGAAAAGGTAGGAAGGGATGGCAGAAAGCAATACTTGTATTGAATCCTAGATGCTTCAACTATAGTTGAAATCAGTTACTTTCCATCTGGGTATGTGAAGTCTTAAATAAGAGGAGAGCGGATTACTGAGAAATCAAATAGGAAAACTTGAAAATTTGAATCTCAAAACACAGCTGAGCACTTCAGTTCCTGTACTCTGCTAAAGAAGATGCAAGCTCTTTGAAAGATAAATTAAAAAAAAAAGCTGTCTAAAGGAAGGTGTATCTGAACTCACCCATTCTCTTAATATTAAAAAATACTCTTATCCAGGATCTAGAGCCCACTCCTAAATAGAAATATCATATCAGCACATTTGAAAACACCACGAGAAGAATAAAATCTTTTTTTTTTTTTTGTGGAAGAAGCACACAAAAGATGCTAATAACGATTGTTTTCTTCTTCAGCATGATATGGATTCCCAAAACTCATCTTCAGCTCCTGCATCTGAAAGGAAATTCCATCTCTCGGAAATACACTTGGACAACATTTTATTGGCACTGCACTATTTTCTCTGTGGACAACACTGCAAGTGAACATTCCATTTGTACAAAAATCTGATTTATACCACAGTGGCTTTTTCCATAATGCCATCATCTTCCCAACTAGTTTTCCCTTTCTGAGTGGTTTTTAAGGAGGAACCCTAGAGATAATTAATCTCATGCACTAATGAGCAGTTACTAATGAGCAGGAGAGGAAGAGTGGCCTTTACTTTAAACCTGAGCTGTCAGGTTGGCTGATTGCTTGCTCTCTGTTCAGCACTAATGTTCTCCTCTCCTTCAGACCCCCTGGAAATGCTGCCCTAGGTGTGGTTTCCTGTGTTTGACTGGGCAGATAAACCAATATAACGTCGTGATTCTGGGATACCACGTGTTTGAAATCAATTCCAAGATATATCCTCAGACAACCTGCAGATCCTTGGGAATTTCTGCCTCTTCCAAATAAAATCAGGATTGTTAAAAAAACTTCGGAAACTCAAATTTGGCAAATTCAGGAGATTTGGACTCAGAGTTTACAGCTTAAGTAATTTTGAAATGCTTGTTTTCGATCTTATATTCTCCATAAATGTAAACATATGTACACATCTACATACACCTGTTATATATATATATTGAAATGTTTAGGTGTTCTAAGTACAATTAAGCAATATGAGGTATAATGTACATCCACATACCTTACATATATGTAAGGTATATACATATATATATGTAAGGTATATACATATATATAGGGTATTTACATATATATAAGGTATGTAGATCTACCTTATAGATCTACAAAGACAGACATATATACCCCATACAGACGGGAAGGAATAAACCCTGCATATAGTGTCTATATTACACGATTGTACTGTGAACATCTAAGCACTTCAATATCTTTGGAATTTCTAGGACTTAAAAATAAGATGGGGAGGAAGAAAAAACAAACCACAACATTATTTGGAATATAGCAAGCTTATTTCAAGGAGAATCTCTTGCTTCCCCTGACAGATAAGCAGCAGTCCTGTCGCTTCCCATAAAAGCACGACAGCTTTGGTTCAAACCCTATTTCCACAGCAGTCAAAATAATCATGATAAATCTCCCAACCTGGTCCAAAGCAACCATTTTTCACTTATATTAGAGAATGGAGGAAGCCTGTCTCCCCAGAAGATTTCCACCTCAGGCTTTGTCATATTGTTTAGGCCCTTGCTCTTTGAAATGTGGAAACCGAAAGAGTGTGTGTGCAGTGTGTGCAGTGCAAAACATCATCCGGCTGCTTGCCTTGCACTGGGTACCATTTTAGTGCAAAAACTAAAATAGTACACAGTAGTAACACAGCATCCAGGAGCCAAAGTTGCTGCAGAGAGGTGAAAGGGTAGAGAGAGGCAAAGATAAAATTGTAGAAGGTGTCAGATAAATCCACTGTAGGTGAGTTATGGATCTCCAGTCAGGAAAAGGTACAACTGATGGATAGATTTTGAAGCTGGGCTGCACAGTCCAATAGAGGCTGATTAAATATCATAGATTGCTGTAATATCATTAGGATATGACATTATGCTTGTGAATGTAGACTCTGGTAATAGGTGATTTAGACATTGGAAATACCACAAGCTGTGTGCAAGGCTGTGCATTCCCTATTAACTGTGATGCTGACAGAACTCACATTACCTCTCTGAAATCCTGATTGACAGCAAATATTCCCCTTTGGGTTGATACACGTTGTTCTTAATATGATTAAGGTTGCAAGAATTGTCTCCTACACTTGTCAGAGATTAGTAAAAGGAACTGACCTTTCCTAGGTAGTTTCTTTCTCTCTCAAATATACACGGAAAGTTAACTAGATAGGGAAACTCACAGAATTTGAAATATGTAAATAAATTGTGCAATGTTTATAGCAGGTACAAATGGAATGCTCAAGAAAGTTTCATCCCCTGAATCCGATTTTCCTGCACTGCAAGTACATTGCTTTATGACCTCTTTGACGTCCAAATACACGTGACAAATGCACAGAGTTAGAAAACTCCTGTAAATGCTGAACTGAAAATTCTGTCTGGCTTTGTTTGGTTTGTCTTCACTGTGCTCAAGTGGTCTTATCAAAGGTTTATAACATGCTAACAAGCTTTTGACAACAAGTGGTGGTAAAGCTTGTGCTGTTTTTGACATTCCTGAATGTAACATGGTAAGGCTTTGAGGATGAGTGCAACCAATGACGGCAGGAATAAAATAATAAGGCTGCTTTACAAACATCCTACACACACACACACCTGATATTTTGCACACAGCATGAAGATATAATGTGAAAAAATGCATTTCCCTGAGATGGAAAGAGAAATAAATAAATAAATAAATCCCCATTATCATCTCCCCATGTTTAAATATGGACTAAATATTGGACTAAATATTGGACTTCTATTTTTCAGATACTGCTTTGTATTGGACCATTTCATGTATTTCTGTAGCTGTACTTTCTTCCTGAAATGATTGCTAGCACTTGTGAATTTACCAGAAATATTGCACTAAAAGCCAGGGAAGATTTTTCTCACATGAAAGAAAAAAGGTTAGGATATAATCCCTAACTAACTACTCTTTTGGTGGATATAACTATAGCTTTGACCATTCTGGTAATTAACATTAAGAAATTTTAGAAGTCCATAGTTATAATTCTATTCTGCCACCTCTTCTTTGCAAATCAATGCTATTGCTCTCTATGGAATTGATAGAGTTACTTGATTACTATCCTACTCTTATTCCTGTTGTTATCCATGTGAGAAGCTTAAAAAAGGAAAAGAGATCTGATCTCACATGATACAGCAGACATTTCATCAACAAGGCTGAAGGAACTTAAATATTTCTTAAAGTTTAAGGTGCCCTTAGTGGGCTTAGAGACCTGGAGAGGACCTTAAATGTGAACCACCATTTGAAAGTCAAGTGTTTATTCACATATAGTGTTAAAGTGACTGAAGCAATTTAAAGATCTTTCCTTCCCTTGCTGATTTAAGCTCTGCTCTGTAAAAAATATTCTGAAGGTGACAGGGACTGGCCAACAGATAGCAGAAAGTAAAATATCCCAAGTAAATGTTCTTTGTTTCTGGGATTGTATTTAAGGATTTTCATTATATTCAAAAGATTTGACAATGATTTGTCCAGAAATTTTTCAGGCCTACATCTTAAGAAAGTCAGTGGTAATAGTGTAGCTGTCTCTAA
>NW_016690269.1:1653115-1655092 GCF_001604755.1 Lepidothrix coronata | reverse complement strand
ATATATATAGATATATGCATATATGTAAGGTATGTGGATGTACAGTATACCCCATATTGCTTAATTTTATTTAGAACACCTAAACATTTCAATATATATATATAACAGGTGTATGTAGATGTGTACATATGTTTACATTTATGGAGAATATAAGATCGAAAACAAGCATTTCAAAATTACTTAAGCTGTAAACTCTGAGTCCAAATCTCCTGAATTTGCCAAATTTGAGTTTCTGAAGTTTTTTTAACAATTCTGATTTTATTTGGAGGAGGGATTTAAACAGAAACTTTTGATAGGTTCATAAAAAGGACTGGTGTTATTGGAATATTTATAGAAGGTTGAGGAACTAAGAAAAAAAATTTGGACTGAATCATGCATCTAATCTACGTGTGGCAGGTTGGCCTTGGCTGGCAGCCAGAGGGCTGCCAAAAACACTCCTTTCTTCCACCCCCTCTACAGGACTTGAGGAGGAACCAAGACATAAAAGCTGATAGAAAAAGTTGAGGAGAAGATAAGGAAACCAGTCAGAAGCAAAGCAGCCTTGACCTGGGAAAATTAATTATCCATTAGAGTAGGGTGGTGAGAAGCAAAGAAAAAAACTAACGCACCTTTGTCCCAGCCTCAGGCTCAGCTTTGTTCCCTTGTTCCCAGTTCTCCTGCCTGCCCTGCTCTGGGTAGCACAGAGGAGCATTCACAAGATGCTCAGTCTCTAAGAGCTCCTCTCTGCTGCTTCTTCCTCCTCACACTTTTCCCCAGCTCCAACGTGGGATCCTCAATGAGAGGGACAATCCTTCAGGAACAGACTATTCTGTGTGGGTCCTCCCCAGTCAGAATTCCTGCTGCAATTTGTACATACTACCCCTCATCACTTAACCACAATTATAACAGGAATTCCCACACACACGCACAATAATTCTGCTCTCCCGCAAAGTTCGGTCTGTGTTTTGCCTGTTAACTCTACAAATTACTGGTTTCATCTGGAATTCCTTAAAATTCTCATGTTGGGCACCAGCTGCTCACCAAGCTGCTCTGTCACTCTCCCTGGTCAATAGGAGAAGAGGAAGAAATACAACCAGAAGGTCATGGGTTAGGATCAAGACAGGGAAATCACTCAGCAACTATCATAATACGAAAAACAGACTCAGCTAGAGGAATGTATTTCAATTTGTTGCCAATTAGACAAAGTAGGATAATGAAAACTAAGAAGAAATCTAAAAATACCTTCCTTTCATCTCTCCATTTTTCCCAGGTTCAGCTTCACCTCCAACTCTTCTACTTCTTTACCACTGAACAGTGCAGGAGTGTGGGAAACAGGACTTTCAGTGTGTTCATAACACTTTGATGCTTCATCCTCTTCCCACTCTTCCCCTGTTCCAGCTTGGGTCACCTCCAGGGGACAAAGTCCTTCATGAACTCCTCCAAAGTGCCAAATCTCAGGCCTGTTACAGTGAATATTATGGAGGCGTGGTTCCATTAGCACTCATGGAAGTTATCCAGGCAAATTTTCTGTGAAAGAGTAAGATTCTTTCGTACAATGGTTCATAATGCAAATTTGCGTGTTGTGCACACAGAAAATTCACAAAATGCATTGCAAAAATATTAAAATTTTATATTTTAGGTGAAACTATTGATTGGTTAATGACCTTATCACTAAACACAGTGTTTAATTCAGTTTTGAGATGGCAGCAGTACAGCAAGTTCTTCAAAAATCAATCCAATTGATTTCTATTTATACTGCTGCACAGTTTTACTTTAGGTTAAGTTAATCTTACCAAGTAGATTAGATGCATGATTCAGTCCAAATTTTCTTTCTTAGTTCCTCAACCTTTTATAAGTATTCCAATTCCTTTTTATGAACCTATCAAAAGTTTCTGTTTAAATCCCTCTTCCAAATAAAATCAGGATTGTTAAAAAAACTTCGGAAACTCAAATTTGGCAAATTCAGGAGATTTGGACTCAGAGTTTACAGCTTAAGTA
>NW_016690269.1:1641856-1650495 GCF_001604755.1 Lepidothrix coronata | reverse complement strand
CAGCACTTTGAAAATTCTTCTCCAAATAAACAGCATTTATTATACTCTTTAAAGAGGAGGTAAACTGTACAAAAAGAATGCATTTAAAAAGTTTGTCTTATTAAAAAAAAAAGTAGTTATCTTATGTGCTGTATTAGTCTGAAAGGCTTTTAAAATTTTTATTGCAGCTCTCCTCTCCCCCCTGTAAGCATGTACAGCTTAAATATTCACTATCAGATTATTTTAAATCATGAAAGACATGTTAAAAACATATTTTTGAATGAAGTACTGAAGAAAATATCTACAAAACACCAATTTTATTGTGATTTTTTTTTCTTTTACACCTATTAGAAAGTAATTGCTATTCTAAAAGCCTATTTTACAAAACTATTACCATGATCATAGATTTCAGCCTCATAAAACAATCCTATTTTTAACCACAATATAAACAGTCAAAATGGGTAATAATGGTGATGACACACTTTAAAAGATTTTACTGATCCTATATTGTTTGGTGCTTGTATGCTGACAACATATAATTTATAATTCCATGTCCTTTCTGAATAATTAATATATTAATTATGACAAATAACTGACTTTGCTGAGAACTGCATAGATAAATAACAGATAAATTTCCAAGGGGAAATAATACATTTATTATTCATGAACAGTGGTGGTTTAAGACATTAAAGCAATGCTACTATAAAAGAAAATATATATGGAGAAATTTGGTGCTCAACTGCGATAAGAAATAATGATTAAGAAAAAATAAACCTGTCAAATCTCTTGCTCTTCATGAGGGTTAAGATAAATGTAGTAAAGAAAAAACACCCAACAAGTTTATCCAATTAACACTGACAGTGATTAATTTTTTTTTTCCCAGAGAACAGCTATAAATATGATTTCCAAGTGCCATAACATCATGAGTTCTGGGAAAGAAATCAGTGGGAAAACAAAGTGAGTAATGAAAATTGAGACATTCTTTTTACAATATTTTTCTCTAAGTTCTCAAATTAACCTGCATCCTGTCAAGGATTCAAGTAAAAACCAGCCAGTTTATCTCACTTTTTCTCTGTCTCTCACCCCCACTCATGTTACTTTGGAAGAATACAGTAACTTTAATAATCTCACTTGAGTTTGGACAAGATATTTTAATCTCCAGTCATAAAAGCACACTTGCATCTTGTCCTTGTTGTAGAACAGTATTCCTTGCTTCTTATTTAAGATTAACATTTCTCAGATAATAATAATTCAGTATCACTGTAATCCAGGTGTTCCAGTACCAAAAAACCCTCAAAAAACCCTCAAATGTGGGGCAATCAATAATACAGACACAAAACATAGTGTAAAAGATAAAATAAGATCTGGTTTTGTAAAGGTGCCTTCTTTACCTTTGACAAGCCTTTTCTTCAAGCAATCATTTTCTTTTGAATTCTTATTGCTGCATACATACATTTTCTTATCTTTTCTTATTTCCCCCTGAATTTATCAGAGAATATTGTATTATCCCTCCACAAGGTCAGAACTCCCTGATCCACCAGAGATCAGTCTCAAGGAACTACTACTCCAAAATCTCATGGAACTACTTTTACCCTCTTGAATCGTTACCACCTCAACAAAATACTATTTCTCAACATGCCAGTTTAAATTGCAGTTTTTGTTATCTGTAGCTGACAGAAAACCTGCAGGTGTTGCTTGCAGGCTTAAATTTATAATGGAATTTAACGAAATAATTTTTCTAACCTGCATATACCCACTATCAGGAGTTGCTGGCCTCTCTCCTAGATCCTTTCCACTGTCCCATCCATTCTTTTTCTCTGCTCTAAATGGGTTCACCAAAGATCATCTTTTCCTTCTTTCCCTCCCTGCAGGCTCTGTTGTGTTATAGTGTGTACCTGGGGTTCCCTTCACTTTGTTCACTCACCTTTTTTTTCATTTATTCTTTCATACTTCCTTCAATTCCATATCCCTATGTTCCCATTCTTCTCTCCTGTCTTTTCTTACCACGTCCAAATAGTCATTTAATACACAGTGGTTCACAAAACATTGTCTGAACATAACAATTTCTATCATCTTAAGGGCTTCTTTAGGCAGCTGAATGCTCTTGTAAGACCTTATTTTTTGTATTTTGAGTAGATATCTTGTGTTCTGTTTCCTATACCAACCTGAAGAAAGACTTTTTCTGTTGTTGAACCTGTGAAGGTTTTTTTTAACTGCAGTTAAAGTGTAGCTCTTCACTTTCCTAAATGTGGGGGAGATACATATCAAGGTGGGGAAAAAAAAGCAAACCCACAGCTTGATGATAAAGGCAAAACACACATAAATGCAAAACCACATTTTGCCTCACCAACTTATCAGCAGAAAATACAATAGTAAATCAGACCTCAAGCTTGAGCTAACTTCTTACACAATAAAATTGTAGAGACTGAGGGTAGAATATGAAATTAAATTACATTTTATTTTATTTTATTTTATTTTATTTTATTTTATTTTATTTTGTGCATGAAGATTCACCTGGCTGAACACTTTGTGACTTTCTTCACTGTAAAAAATTTATTTGTCTGCTTTAATGCTACTGACATCTAATGTAAAGGTAATCATTTTACCTTTTCATGTAGCATTCCCTGGCCAGTGCCTGCTTATGGGCTCCTACAACCCCCTGCTGCAGATGTGCATGACAAGGACTTGTCCAGGTACCAAAAATTTCTGTAGAGTGAATGAACATCATCTAAAGCTTAGTTCAAGCAAATCAGAAAAGTGAGAAAAACAGGAAAGTGAGGAAACCCTGGGTCCTGATTTTAAAACAGCATCTGGGAGTGTGTTCTCAGAGTGTCTTGGACTAACACAGTCGTCTCCCAAAAGGTTTCAGCCACAAAGGTGGATGAATAATTCATTTTTGTTCACGCGGTCTAACAATTCGGTCTTTATCTGTTCATGAACTTTTCATGCAATTGTTGCACTCTTTAGGCAGAACCACTCAGGCCTCTCTGCAGCATGAACTTCCTCCTCCTGGTGTAGCCCTTCAGTGAGGAATGCTCAGGTTTGGAGCTCTGCTCATTAATTGTGCAGCTCCAGTGACATCGTTGCTCTTCCGTGATTTATGTAACTCACCGCTGCTACGTAAGGTTTAAATTGCCAAATCAAATAAATAAAACAGAAACTTGCTTTTGGCCAACATACAACTATTCAAGCTTAAAATTGAATTTAATCAGCATTCCCATCGATAAGTGCTGAAACTTCAGTGGAAATTAAACATCGAGAAGTTGGTTCCCTAAGGAAAACGTGTGGTCCTGCCTATTCTTCAGCTGTAGAGAGAGTAGGGGTTTTCTTCCTCAAGGAAACATGAAGCCAAGACTTTTGAGAAGGCAAAAAAAGGTTATTTGAACTTAGAATTTTTTTCAGACTCTCTGCACAAACTTTAGAGAAAAGAAAGGTGTGACGTTTTTTCTCCCTTCTCTTTTCTACATTTTGATTTATCATTCCTCTCTTTTTTTCTGCTGTGTTATGGCTATCAAATAAAAACTGAAATAATTCACATCAAAACAGAAGGCTTACCATGCTGTCCTAAATCAACAAGTTTCTATGCTCCACCACTGCATTCAATGCATTTTTGTTTTCATTTTTACATAACAAACCTCATTTTTCTGTGACTTTGACAATGTCTGAGACATTACTGACATTTCAGTCCATGACAAAAGCTCAGTTTAAATAAAGATATTAATACTGTTTATACTGAGAACTTGACTCTGTGTTCCTAAACCAGGAGAGGAGAATATATTGTCCTTAACACTCAGCTCCAGGATATCATTTTACACCTCCATTCTGCAAAGCAGGAAATTTCCTCCTTCAGTATCTTCTCCTTCTTCATTTTTGACATGGTTATTTTGGTGTAACAGGTATAATTCAATATCACTGATTATATGGCATTTTCTTATGTATTCTGTATCCTCAGGTCACCCTGATGCATGTGACACCTCATATCACCTAAGCAAAGTGTAAATTTTCTCATTACACAAAAATACTAGGATTTGTCATTTTAAAGGCAGCTGCTGTGTGCCTTGGTTTTCATTTTTCTAGATTAAAATTAATTTCTAAATTAATGAAGACAATTTAAAGCTACTTTGCCACACAAATAGCGCTTTTAATCAGCAATCTGGATTATAATCCATAAAGAAAAATTTTATTTATCTAATAAAGATTATATTCCCCTTCATATTTGGTTGGCTCTATATTTGGTTGAGACTATAGAACTTTATGAAGCTGTTTCAGAGGTTTTATTCAAATAGCAGTATAACCCTGCTGGCTTAAGAAAACTCAGAAGTGCTTTTAAATAATTCTCCCTACATTAAATTCTAAAATGTAAAATTAGCATTATACATACTTTGAGGTAACAAACATACAACAGGTATTAGCTGCTATTCATCCTCAGTTTCAAAAACAAGTTTGAGGATTTTAAATATAAAGCAAACACACTATCAGCATCAACGAATAGGAAATTTTGCATAAATTCTAGTATCAAAACAGAACAAAGGAGAACAAGACTAGGAAATAAAGGTGTAAGTATCACTTTTCATTAATAACACTCCATAACCTTCGGGAAAATTAATTTGATTTATTCAAGGAGAACTTAGGGCTGACTACTCTGAAGTAAAGGAAAATAATAAAGGGAAGGGAGGAAAATGTTAATTAGGATTGAAAAATGCTTTATGAGCATTAATTATTAATTATTCTTTCAAAAAAGCTATTTTTCCTCCATCTATGTATTTTCTCACATGGGATATGTAATATCACCACCAACTTATCTCTTAGTTTATCAGAAACAAACATAAATCAATTATGGGAAATTGCATAACATGTTACCACATAAAGTACTTTATTTTTCTCCTTAAAGTTTTTAACCTCAGCCACTCCAAGGGCTAAATGACAACTAATAGCATGAAAGCTCTAAATTGACATTGTGTCCCACATTATGGACCTTTTTTTTCTTTTTAGTTTGTTTTTGGGGGATTTTTTTCCCCTTTGAGAGCAGATGAGCAGGGAAGGTTATTTCTAACACCCCAAAAATTTTATTTCTGAGAGCTCGTGCACAATTTATTACACGTGACACATTTCCAAACCTCCCAAACTTGATGAAAATTTCACTTTAAACACCTTGTTGCTGTTCCTCACTTTCTCCCACAAACACCGAAGGAAAATGCCAGCACAGACAGCAGGACTACAACCAGTAGTGATATTTAAAGTTAGCCTACCTACCTTAATTTATTGATTGGGTTTAGTTTAGAGATAATGAGCTGGAGGTTTCTATGTTGCAAAAATAAAGGCCAATTAGAGTTACCTTCTTTTTGAACTTATTCTGCAATTCAATGGGCACATGAAGCTTCCATTAACAATAATGGGAGTTTTGTGCATGCACTGCAGAGAAAATAAAGCAAGCCCTGTAGAGTTTTTCCCTTCTAAACAGCATGAAACAAAGGGAGAATGATAATAATCTCAAAGAAGTCATGCAAATAGAAGTATCCTGAACGAGAATAAAATCTAGGAGAGTGGTCCTGGGGCACAGGGAGTAAAATTAAAGAGTGAAAAATGCACAAAGCTAAATAAGACAACAAAGGAAGTCAGCTCAGAAGACAGTAATGCAGTTGGTCCAGACTACTCTGAGACTGAATATCTACGAATAAACCAGAGATGTTTTAAGACCAGTTTAAAGGAAACACAGAAATAAAATGCTTGTCAGTGTGCTAAAAATCAGTAATTTTTGACACACCTGGGGATACACTGAAAAAGCCAGTACATCTGCACAGTGCAGATATTAATAAATAATTTTTTAAAAAAGGACTCATTGTACTGTTTATAGTGTTATTTTATTTACCTGGTTGTTGAGATTTATTGGGCTTCCATCTTACAGAACTTAAGGTAGACCAGTCAGGTAGGTTAAAGCACATTGAGCTGTAACCAGCTGCACTCTAGCTTGCAGATCAAATGGATAAAAACTAATGATCATATTCCATATCATGTTCCATTTTTGTATTTAATTCTCTCTGCTTATGTTGCAGTAAATAATTAAGTAAAATCAAGTAAAAAACATTGAGATTAAGACTTCAAGGGTAGGATGAATATGTTAGCTCTTGTTAGCACAAGTAAATGGAGAAAAAAATATTCTTGTAGAAACAACTTTTTGAGATGTCTATTTTTATCATGGGAACTCAGCATCTACAGGAATTTTGGAGAGTTGTTCTGATCATAACGTTGGGAAGTCATACATTAAAAATATAATTTAACTGCATTTTATTTTTGCTTTTCTTAAATGAAAGCAATTAGTTCTACTATTAATCACTGCATAAAATGTATAATGTACTACATTCTCATTTCCTTTTAACAGTTTTTCTTGAATTACTTGAATTATTTATCAGGAAAAAATATTATAACCTAAACTCCAGTTCTCAGAGCCCTAAATTAAATGGTTAATTTATATAGTGTGTTTATATCTTTGGTATATATTTCTATAATGAATTTCTGTTTCAATCTATTTTCTCATGCTTTTTAAATTCAAGAGTTTTATGGCTAAAATATCAATAGTAAATTATTTGCCCCTCATATGGTCTTGCAGGGGTCTTTTTCATTTTTCCTCATAACTTTTGTGGGTTATGATCCTGTACAACAGAATTGACTTGCATTGACTGACTGAAAATTAAAATTAAAATTAAAATATTGGGGAATGCAGGAGGGTTTTGAGGTTTGGTTTTTGATTTTTTATTTTTCTGAAAACCTGAAAACTCTTCCCCTGAACCCCATGCCTGCATAAGTACATATTCAAAATCTATACCCTGGACATGTAATTGCACAGGGTACCTTTGTATGTCCGTGTCCTTCATGGCATGTTGTTTGGAATTTGATGGTTCAAGGTTTTTATTATGAGACATGAATCCAACAGTGAATTAAGTGCAAGTATCCATTCCTAGACACACACTTTAATATTAGTTTCATATATATCTATATAGATATATATAGATATATCTTGGGTTTAGAATACATTGAGCTGGAAAGAGGGAGAAAATAAAAAAACAGAACCCTACCTTGGCAATATTTCATACTCTAAACCTGATATTTGACTCTAAAATGCTCCATACTTCTGATATAAATTTTATAATTACCCTTCAGAGCTCCAAAGCAAGAAACCTTTTTCCATTTTCACAAGAAATGATAAATGCACTCAAAAAGATACTGCAAAGTTTCTTAAACTTCTTTAGTTGTGTTTTCAAAGCTTGTGTGTAAGATCAAGGCTGACATTTACATCCAGCTCAATTGCTATGCAAAACCCCATGATGCTGGATTGGAAAAGTGAACGTATACAGAAAGAAAAAGAGGAAAAAAACCCAAAACAAAACAAAACAACGAAAACAACGACAACACAAAAAGAAAACAAAAAAATACAGCTTTAGAAGTCATATGAAAAAACATTTCCTTTTAAAAACAATTTTAGGAATTTTATTAACCCTCATTACCTATAAATCAGAAACCACAGAAAGTAAAATCTGATATATATTTCTTAAGAGACTATGAAATGCCATCTGAAGGATAATGATGAAGGAAACACTGAAAAGATTATCACAATAAGATGGATCAAGTTTTCTGCCGGTTAGCCAAAATGTTCAGAGGAGGAAAGGAAAAAGGAAAGGAGCAAATACTGAAGATTTTATCCGTAGCAGAAACACCAGGCAAGAATTTTAAGGAAAACAAATGTTTTTAAGAAATTGAAAAGAGTATCATTGAAAGGGGAAATACACATGCATTGTGACCCTATGTATTATATGTATATTTTAAATTCCTTTCATAGCAATATCAATCTGAAAATGCTGAATTTCCCAGACCACAGAGCTGTAAGCCACTGAGTCTATATTTATCCTCAGTCTTGGACATTAATGCTGAAACTTATAAAACACACCTTAATGAATTAACCAATGTCAAACTCCATCTGAAGCTCAGCAGAGCTGAGCATTCTGTGGAATGCATTTGGGGCACAATTAACAAAGCTAATACCTTCCACTGAGGTTAAATTTTAACAAGGACAGGGTTTTTTTGTGATTAAAAGATCCAAACCAAAATAAAACAAAAAAAAAACAAAACCAACTAAAACAAACAAACAAAAAACCCACAAAGCCCAACAAACAAACAAAAAACAAACCAAGCCAAACAAAACTCCAACAAACAAACAAACAAAGAAAAAATGCAAATCAAGGGGGGAGGGAATTAAATGCAGGTTGGAGGCAACCTGTCTCTTTACCTTGCTGAATGTTCTCAGGAGGAGAACATTCTGCTGGTGCTGGTCTCTCTAAACACAGTGATGGTACACACTGAGAAAATACAAGGGAGGGTAAAAAATATTTAACAGAAAAAATGGAATCTTCCTTATGAAGAAATGTGTTGCCTGCAAAATAAGAAATAAGCCTCAATAACCAACATGCCCTTACAGATTCATGTCTGATGAATCAGCATCAGCTGATGCAACAACATCACTGATATTGAACCCCTCAAGATTTGGGCCTCTTGAGATCTGAATCAAACTTTGCAATTTTTTTTTAGTTGTTGATCAGTAGCTATAGCTGGACAGTAATGATTATGCAAACATGGGATGCTTGGCTAATCTTTTTTTTTTTTTTTTT
>NW_016690269.1:1631183-1641696 GCF_001604755.1 Lepidothrix coronata | reverse complement strand
GGGTTTGAGCACTAATTAATGAAAAAGTTGTGTCATCTCTAACCAATGAATGCTGATGCCTTTGTCTGTAGTGTAAAACCAGCCTTTTGGGGGTTGCCACTCAGCTCCTCTCTTTGCACCAGCTGGAAAAAAAATAGAAATACCTCTGCTTGGTGTGAATTGACCCTGCACACTGGGTAATGAGTCTGTGTTCAGAACAACATCAGGTGTGTTTGATTCCCTTCTGGTAACTCATTTGGTGTGAGATCAGCATCTTCTCAGTTGAGGTTGCACTAAATAACTGTATTACACCCAGTGACTCTGTCAGAAAGCAAGGAAAAACTGGATTACCTGAAGTGGGTAGTTTGAAACACAGACAGATTTTTTTATCACCTAAAGGAGAACACATGTAAAGCTATGATTGTGACTTTATATCTCCATATTTGTAGATTATACTTAAAAAGTGATATACGGCAAACAACATTTTTAACTGAGTGAATAAGTTTCTTTCCTTTTAGCTCATTCTGCAGAACGCAAGGTGATAGTCTGAAGTAAAGTACATATATCATTTAATATTTGTGAGTGTCAAGTTGAATAAT
Source organism: Lepidothrix coronata (assembly GCF_001604755.1). NCBI lineage: Eukaryota > Metazoa > Chordata > Aves > Passeriformes > Pipridae > Lepidothrix > Lepidothrix coronata. The sequence goes on along the minus strand of NW_016690269.1, from coordinate 1,641,118 downwards.
TCCACTAGATGACTTTTTTCTTCTTAGATTTCCTATTGCATAAACTACAACTCATTCACTTGGAGACCTGATAAAATAATAAATATCTGTATAAAATTCATAAATCTATGGCTTAATCCTAGGTTATAACTTGAGGTTAGACTAGTTCTGACCGTCTTAGTTAGTTGTTATAAAAACTTTAGACACCTTCTGGTGGAATTGTGGGGTGGGAAGGTGTCTAGGCAACTGCTGTATGGCTACACTGACTCAGAAGTCGAGCCTATAGGTATTGTTCCTAGGATTCAAAGAACTTTTTGCCCCCAGAAATAAATGATCACTTACAATATGGCCATCTGTGAAAAAAAAAATATAAACTAAAAGAAAAGGTACAAGGAGAATAAAAAGGTTAAACTTGTTAACAAGGAATTTGTTAAGTTCTGATAAGAACTAGAGCTTAAATGAATATATTTTTCTAGAATTACTCTAAAAATAATGATTAACATAAGTTTCACAGTCCTAAGTAATACCTTAATTTATTCCAAGAGACTCTTCACAGATGAAAGCTTTACTTGTCTGGATAAGAACAAAGAAATAGACTGACATCATTTACCCAACACACTTTTTTTTAATGGTGAGAAAGTAACTACACTGAAGACATGAGAGAGAAGTGAAATTATTCAGAATTTAAAAGATATGAAATATGTAACAAAACGTGATATCAAGATAGTAATTCCAATATAATTTCTTAACCTCTATGATAACAATATATTTTTTTAAATCTGAAATCTAATATAGAAAAAAAAAAGGATGAAAGAAAAATAGGAGGTTGGGATCCTGTAGCTATTGTACCAATGCTCTTGGTTTCAGAGTTTAAAATGTTCTTCAGACTTAAAACAAAGCTATCGAAAAACTTCCTTATCTAAAAATAAGATAGCTTCCAAACTTGTTTAAAAATTAACACAGAAGGAAGAATAAGTTCTACTGGTCAAAGCTAAAGTAATTTTGTAGATCTTAACATTTAATGCTGTGAAATGCATAGTTTTTCCCTTTTTCATGCTGAAGAGGTGCCTCAGCTTTGAATTTCAAAGATACGGATGCATGCACAGATTTCTATGCAGTGTGAAGTATTAATTGATTATGTTTATTCATGTATTTTCAACCTCAAATAAGACTCATTGTCTAAATACGTTGAATATCATGCAGGACGCATTTGTGCACGTGTGCATTACACAGCAAGGCAGAGCTGCATGCAGAGGGACATACACCAGTTGTGATGCTGAAAGCAGCATCACTGTGACTTTGTGTCAATCCAGCTCAACAGACACAACCCACTCCTCCACACAAAAAAGTCCTCAATATTAATAAATCTATATCCAGAATAGTGTGACTGTCATATTAAAGGTCATGGTTGCAACTGATATAATATATGACATAAACAGAAAACCTGCCATCCATGCTCTTTGTTCCTTCTAGAGACTTCTGCAAGCAGAAAAAAAATACTATTAAAGGAGAAATGTTTTTATAATAAATATTTTTTAATATTTCCCTTTTTCTCCTAGAGAGTATTATAATTTTCATTATAAAGAGATATGTTAATTCTAATTATCATTTATAGGAGCCTGTCTCAATAACACTGAGCTAAATTATTGTGGTGTAGCAAAGACACTCCAAACTTCATTCTCTTTCTCACCTTTCCTGCACCACGGAATGTGAGAATTTTTCCCAAACTTCATCAAAGGCTCCACCATGACATTTTAAAGATGGGGCTTAGAAGACCACAGAGTATCCACATCTAAGCCGTGGTACTTAAACACCTCCTCCAGGCACTGTGTTTCTTAGATATTTGGTTGGCTTTTTTTGCCTCAAATTCACAACCCTGTGGGCTCAGTCTACTCACACCTTCAGGATACACCTGCTTGCTTCAGACTATCACCTTGCTTTCTGCAGAATGCACTAAAAGGAAAGAAATGTATTCACTTCAGTTAAAAATGTTGTTTGCTGTACACCACTTTTTAAGTATAATCTACAAATATGGAGATATAAAGTCACAATCATAACCTTAGAAAAGGTCATGTGTGGTCGTTTGAGCACAGCTGGGTGTCAGGTACCCACCAAAGCCACTCTTTCACTCCTTTCGCTCCCTTCCACAGCTGGACAGGGGAAGAAAACATAACAAAAGGCTCATGAGTTGAGATAAGGACAAGGAGAGATCATTCACCAGTTACCATCACAGGCAAAACATACTTGACTTGGGGGTATTAACTGATATTTTTGCCAATCAAAATCAGAACAGGATAATGTGTAGCAGAAAAAAATCTTAAAATCACCTTAACACCTTTTCCATCCCACACCCTTCCTTCCCAGGCTCTTCCTCCTCCCCTCCAACAGCACAGGAAGACAGGGAATGGGGGTTACAGTCAGTTTATCACAGGTTTGTGCAGCTGCTTAGGGAGAGGAGTCCTGCTCCTCCTGCTCCTGCCTGGGGTCCCTCCCACGGGAGACAGTTCTCCATGAACTTCTCTAGCCTAAGTCCTTCCCATGGACTACAGTTCTTCATGAACTGTGCCAGCATGGAACATGAACTTACTCTTCATGAACTGTTCCTCCCAGAACCAGCTGCTCCAGTGTGGATCCCACACCAGGTCACAAGTCCTACCAGGAAAACCTGCTTCACTGTGGGCTCCCCTCTCCACGGATCTGCAGGTCTCTGCCAGGACCCTGCTCCAGCAAGGGCTTCCCATGGGTTCACAGGCTACTTTTGGGCATTCCCCGCTCTGACGTGGGTCTCCTCCAGGGGCTGCAGGGGGGTCTCTGAACCTCAGCTCTGGCTCCTGGAGCACCTCCTCCCCCTCCTTCTGCACTGCCCTTGGTGCCTACCTTGTTGTTCCCATGTTCTCAGTCGCTCTTCCCTGGCTGGAATTCCTTCTGTGCCACGATCTTCTGTTCCTAAATATGTTATCCCAGAGGTGTTACCGTTGCTTCTTACTGGCTCAGCCTTGGCCAGTGGCAGGATTTCCATCCTGGAGCCGGCTGGCGTTGGCTTCTGGCAGCTTCCAACAGAAGCCACCCCTGTAGCCCCCCTCCTGCCCTGCTACCAAAACCCAGCCACAGAAACCCACTACATCAAGCTAAACCTTCCTCCAGAAAATTTAGAATCATAAAACCATAAAATTATCTAGCTTGGAAAAGACCTGTAAGATCAGAGTCCAGACATTAACCAAGCATGGCCAAGTCTACCACTAACCACGTTTACACGACTTTTAAATACCTCCAGGAATGGTGACTCCACCACTTCCCTGACAGCCTGTTCCAGTGCCTGACTACCCTTTCAGTGAAGCAACCTTTTCTAACATCCCATCTAAACCTCCTCCCTGGAGTAACTTGAGACCATTTCTGTCTTCTTGTCTTATGGCTTGTGACCTGAGAGAAGAGACTGACTTCCAGCTTGTCACAAATTCCTTTCAGGTAGTTGTAGAGAGCAAAAATAGTCTCCCCTTAGCCTTCTTTTCTCAAGGCTGAACAACAAAGCTCCCTCAGCAACTCCTCACACACTCCAGGACTTCACTGTCTTTCTGGCAGTGAGGGACCCAGAGGGGACAAGGGTTGCACCCATCATGATTCCCAATACAGTGACCTTTCAAACCAAGCAGGATGGATCATATGAAGTTGAGAGATTCACAATTTTTCATTTTTAAGTGAGAATCTTTTACCCCTGCCCCCAGCAATTCTGTCTTCAACATCTGAAAAGGTAAAGCAGCCTAACTTTGCCAGACTTCTGTTGCATTTCAGTTCCACTCTGAGATGAATTTTCATTTGGAGTCAGGCCTAGTATTTAAGACTCTAATATGTCTAGTTTAATTAAGACCTTGTTGAGGTTAATTCCTTAATATCTCTTCAATATATCTCTACTTTGTTCCTGTGTTAAAGGGGAAAACCAGTCAAAGCAGGTGACATGAGAAAGGTATATTGCCATTAACAGAATCCCAAGGGCTCCATCAGAGAAGCTCAAAACAGAATGCAGTATAAGAGGAGATGTAGGGTCAACAAGTATGTCACCTCTGAAGGACAAACTGAAAGCAATTTGAGGAATAAAGAAGAAATTACAGCTACAACTATAACTTATGTAGAGCATCTAGAGCTGATAATTCAGAAAATTGAATTTGGAGTCATGTTTGACTGGTTTAGATTTTTTTTCTTCTGTCAGCACTGACAGCAGTTTGCTCATGGAAATCCACTAGGAATTAATTGGTTTGGATTCATGTGTGTTCATATAAAAGGATATTTACTTCTTTATTTAATAATAGAAATCTAAAATAAAATCAACACCCTTATCAAGAATTAAAGACCGGCTTATTCAGCTAGTGTAAATAGGAGTAGGATAAAAATTATTTTAAAATATTGTTCATTTTTATGTTTCTGAAGTCTAAAAGTATTTCTTGAGTGATTTAATGTCCCCACTGCAAGAAACATAAATACATTTTAAGAGGTAGTTCTCAGAGCAAGGCAAAGATGAAGGTGGATTTACTGTCTTATGTGCTGAGCAGAGGCTGTTTTGCTTTGTTTCTGCCATAATTCCTGAGGAATGGGAAGAAGTTAAATCTTAGGTATACATCTGTCACAAAATTAATGTTTTCTTAAAATTATAAGCTATCCTGCAGGGTGAGAAGACAGCAGACTAGCCTGTATTTATGTATCTGACCACATCCAAGCAGCCATATTTTGTGCTGAATTTGGGTTTCCCCAAGAACAAGAACAGGCAAAAACTGGAGCACCAGGGAAATATTTTAGAGCATCCCCAGTTGTATTTATCAAAAGGACCTTGAAGCAGGGGAATAAGTGACGAATCATGAAACAAGACAAAATCCTTGTGATAAAAAAAAAACTATTTAAATTATATATAACTCGATTTGAAACATCCTGAGAAGATAATATTCAGTGTTTCCCTGGGAACTCAGCAATGTACTAGGTCCCAGCAATGTGTTGAGTCCAATGTACTTTAACAGGGTTAAAAGGGTGTAGCATTTTTTGTATAATTTTTCTAGTATACCAGTGACAAATTAGGAGAGTGTTGATTTCTCAGCAGAAATAAAAGTATTTCCCGAAAGCTGGTGAGTGAAGTACAGGAAGCTTTTTCTAATCATTTACAAATACCACAAACCAGGAAAGCAGATATGTGTGGTAAGCTACTTTGAAGAAAGAACTATCTATTTCAGCTATCATATTTTCCTTACCAAACTGGGAAGTGATAGAATATGTTCAAGTGTTTCTTAAAACAAACTCTGGTCAAGGAATTTGAACCAAATTATTTTCCAATTGTTTAACTTTTGGAATTGCTGTAATTGTCATACTGATGTTCTGTAATCAATATTTATTAACATAGCATCAATCTTACAAAATCTGCTATCTCTTCTATAGAAAGGTTTAAGCCTTTTTTAGTCTTGGTTCAAATGCTCTTTTTCTGAAGATTTTCCATGAATATTTTTATGGTTCCTTTTTCAAAAATTCTTTTTTCAAATGAGTCAGTAGAAACTAAAGATGACCTTTGTTTAATCTATTAAAATCTACAACAAAAAGAGCTGAGGTTTACACTCATTGTATTTATCTTCTACTACCATGCACTAAATTTCATCATGGTAAAATGAAGAACATGAGGGGTATTTACTGCTGAAAAAAATATAAAGCTAAGCCCTATGAGTTGCATCTGTTTTGTTCCAACACATCTACTTGGGGTTTGATGTGGCTTTTTTTTAATTGTTATTTTTTAATACGTATTTTTGTGATGTTACTCAGTAGGTAATTAAATCAGGATTTCCAGAAAGGTAAAAGGATTTTAAGGAGAAAAGGAAGGCTGTATTCAGTTCATACAGAACCATAATTTAGTATGCAACACCCACAGTATAGAATTCCTCTTTCTAACATCATGGTATCAGTGAAAATGAACTAAATCCAAGGACTGTTTATTTTCCTGACATATTGCTGTTGACTCCAATGCTTTCATGAGTTCACTGCCATAATCGTCAGCTACTGAGACTTTACTCAAGCACTTTATACTGCTTCCACTTATCTCACTTGAAATATGAGATATCAGGTAAATTTAACTTAGTTTTAAATAGCTTTCTTAGGGTTGTTATGGCTCAGTTGAATGAACAGTCAATCTCAATTACACTTTTAATGTGCTGAGTCATCGACGCATTCATAGGATGTGAACCCTTATATATCTTCAACAAACACAGAGGTGTGAACTGGTATAATCAACTCCAGTATAAATAGATATCTACTGCCCTGAAAACAGAAGTGATCTCCTCTAACTGATTTCTGAAAGTGCTTTATGCTTCTGTTGATTTCAAAAAACTTGGTGGTAAATTGTCAACCAAACATTTCCACGGATATTCATACATGGTAATGTTTGGGGGTTTATTGCATTGATTAGAAATTGTAAGAAAGGCCATATACAAGAAAACAGCTGCCTGGTACTGTTTTTTTTTTTTTCCTGTCACAGAACGTCCTTCTGTGCCTCCTTTTATCAGGACAACGAACTGAAATAACCCAGCTCACTTGCCATTGTGCCTGCTATCAGCTGTCATATTCCACATAGTTGGCTTATATTGAGTAATATTTCTCTTTCCTTCCTTTTCTTATCATAGACTTCCTTTATTGGCCTTTTCTGCCTCATGCTAAAGTAGAAGACTCTTCACAGCATGACGTTATGCTTATAACTGGCTTTGTTCCAAAAACATTTGGCACACACAGTCAAGTTACTCTCATTCCTTCATACTCACAGAAATCAGAACTGCAGAATATGCTGCCTTAAAAAGGTGGTGAAAAAAGCCAGACAGTTGCAGACAAATGCCAACTACAAGTGCCTCAACACTTGATCTGAGAACAAACTCCAGTACGAATTGGCCATACGGGATGTATAAAACTTATGTGTTGTTTTGCCTTTTTCTGTCACTGGGACAAGTTAAGGCTGTGGCTGCAGCTTATACAGCTGTGCAGCTCCACCTTCAAATCATAGATTTATCCAAACCAAGTTTGTCTACACTTTTTTCTGTGGGTTCAAACAAAAGGATGCCACTGCACACACCTGTCAATGAAAACAAGCCCTGACAGTTTTAAAGCTAATTGTAATACCCATCATTCATTTAGGGGGACATTTTTTGTCTTGCTCATCAAATTAAATGTAAGATATAACAGAGCAAATGCTAATACATTTGCTTGACATACCATGCCTGTGCTGCATAAATGAAATAGTTTATGGGGAGCTGCAAAAATTAAATCTTCTCTACCTTAGATTTCATGAATGATTGGAATAATTTACTCTACAAAGCAAGAAAAGTAAATAATAAAGAAATATTTTCTCCCTTCAATATTGTGTCTTCATACAGCTATATACAAGTTATAACCAACAATAATTGCCATAAAAAGAGTAAGTGCCGTTATATTAGATATTTCTATTTAAATAGTAATTCATGGAAGTATTTCACTGTATGCATATCAGAGCATACATATGTGTATGTACATATATCTATTTATGTGTACAAACAAACACACAAATTTTATGCTGGCCTTACTCACTCTCCCCATGAAAAAATGTGACAGTATTTTATGTCCTACCACATATAACAATAAAAAATGGGTTTAAATGCAGAAATACTGGTGCAACTTTCCTGCTTTGTCCCTGAAAGTACTGTTACATTTTCTGGATATGACTCTACTATTTTTTTTCCTTTTTCTTTTTTTTCCCCCCTCTCCCAGCAAATTGCAGTTTTTATAGACTGCTAATCCTACTTTTCTACTCGACTACTGCTCTGGCTGAAAACAGTGGATGGCAGCTTGGCATTTTTCCTTCATCACAAAATTTGTTTTCTTGCCAGTAAGGTTAAGCGCAAGGGATACAAATTACTGTGTAAAATTACTAGCTGAAGATATCTGTCATGCAAATATTAAACCATCTATCCTATTTGCATATTTGCGGATAACCTGCTAGAGTCGTGTAAATTAGTTTTAAATAGTTTCAATGTATAAGGGAAGCAGCAAAGCATACCATGATAAAACAAGGATCCTGAGGGTTTCTACATCATTACATTTCAATTTGGGTTGGAGGAAGAGCAAATGAAACCTGAATTAAGCTCTTCTACAAACTTGTAAGTTGGTAGAACTTTTTCAAATCTTCATTACATTTTAATGATTTGTCATATTTCCAAGCAGTATATAGCAATAAATTCTGTCTAGAGGCACCAACTCAGGAAAATATTTTATGAATTAATTAAAAATAAATCCACAGACTTTCAGACTAAATAGCAACTGAATACTTTTTGGGGATTCTAGATATGCTATTTTAGCACATTTAATTTTATACAGTTTGTTCCATTCAATTTCCCCTTGCATGGTTCCAGAAAAAGTATAGCCTTGGATGTACACTGCACATGTGAAACTCCTAATTTTCAGATGCAAATGGCAGCAGCAGAGATGTTTTTAAGTCAATAGCAGTCATTTTTCTAGAGTCTAATAAAACCAAATATGAATAAGATTGCATCCTGAAATGATCAAATAGTGCTATCTTGTATATTCTTACACATGTAAGTGCTGAGTGAATGAGTTACTTATATGTAAATGCAGAATGAATTAGTTATTTACATGAAACACAAAATACTGATAGATTAGAAAAATGGAATATAAAGTATATGTTAGAAATATAGATAAAATTAAATAATATTATCTATAATTTTAATAGTATATCTAGTTAAAATACAGCACATAATTATAATGCAACAGGAAATATTGTAAATATATATATATATATATCTATAATTAAAAAAATGCAAACAAATAAAGTAATACAGAGATTAGAAACAAATCTTAGAACAGACTTTATTAGAATTACTTATTATTCACCAGAAATACTCTTTTGCTCTTCAGTTTCTCAATATAACCACTTGGATGTAGATGACCTGGAAAAGCTCCTTGTTCAGTCCATTGCATCCACCCAGCAGTCAATTGAATATTTTGTGTACTGTGCCCTCTGCAGACTTACAAGGTAGAAAGGAATGACCTGCATGTTATTTCCTGATTTTAGTTTCAACCACAGAAACATCTTCCCAGCTGAGTCAGTCGTTCATTATGTGTTGGCAGCACTGAGAAGCCCTCAGCTTGCTCTGTAATGAGATGATGAGTTCATTTAATAAAGGAAGGAAATAAACTCTCCCTAGATCAGCAACCATTTTCTTCTGCAAGCAGATGTTGGGCCACTAGAAAAAATTGTATTTTATCTCGAGGGAGTGCTGCATGGCCAGAGAAGCTGCCTCATTTCTACAGTCATTGCCAATTTGTTCTCTGCGCCAAATATGAGTTTCACCAGGGCAGATGCCACAGGAACTGAATGTTGCACATCCAGCAGCCACCTATCAGTGCAGCCACATATTGAGGATAAATGCAAGGCACAGGTAATGGCTGGGATAAGCTCTAAAAAAGAGTAGCTTCCATCCAAGAGGAACTTAACACAGCTCCATCTGGTATCTCTGCTCACTGCTAATTAGCCGGCAGGGTTTTGGGAGCTGGCTGGAAGGGCTGCTGCATCCAGAAAGTTTGCTTAGCATGAATTATAAATTTGGCTACCTACAACTTCATACCCTGGGAGGTGCTCTTTGGATCATTATTGCCCTTAGCAGTTGGCTGCCTCCCTAGTCACAGAATGACTCACTGTGTTATTAAAGCAAATTAAGAGATGGAGGTTTATTGAGTATTAGGCAACCTCCTAAACAGTGGAATAAGGTTTCCTTGAAGGGTGGATTTGATGCCAGAGCTGGACCAGAATTCAATTTGAACACCCTGACTACTGTTTCCATGGCAAAAGAGAAGTGTGCAGAACGTACAGTACCTCGAGTGCTGTGTCCAGTTCTGGGCCCTCAGCTCAGGAAGGACATGGAGGGGCTGGAGCAGGTCCAGAGGAGAGCAAC
>NW_016690269.1:1594216-1630353 GCF_001604755.1 Lepidothrix coronata | reverse complement strand
AACTAAGGATACTGTAAAAAGAAAAAGCAAAATAGAAAGAAAAGGAAAAGAAAAAAAAAAAAAACAACTAAGGAACAGGGTGAATACCAGTATCAAAAAAAGCACCAAGACACAGGTTTAGAATTAGTTTAGCTCAACATTCTTTCTGGTGTGAATGCCTTCATTCTGGGATTTTTATAATCTGTAGTTAGCAAAAATTTTGGTAACACAGGCCCTCAGTTCTGTTTATTACATTCTTAATTTTTCACAGCACAATTTAACACTTAACCTTGTATGTTAAGCATCCACTATATTCTCATATACTCAAGTTTGACTGATAAGAAGCTGTAAAAGGAAGAGGGAAAAGAAGTCTGTATGTTAATAAGATAGCCCTATTAACACATAGCAGCATACTGTGTCACTTTATGATACTTATTTTAAAAAGTTATATTTATTAAAAACTTCTAAATTTCAAAGCAACCAAATCTAAACAAAAGTAATTAAAAATTATTTTCAGTTCCTTTTTAAAATATATATAAAGGGAACATACTTAGGAAATTAATAATTCATTTTCTGAATCAACATTACCGATATCTAAGAGGATAGAAACAGACAGGGGATATATTAATAGTTAATAAGGGAAAACAGTCATCCCACATTTCAGTGCCTAGAATAATGCTAGAATGAATGACTGCAAGCAAATTGTATGCAAATACAATTAGTAAGGTTACAGAAAGCACAGCAAATGCCAATTAATAAAGAAAAAATCTTGATAAACAACTATCTTTATGACAGGTCTACTGCATTATTTAGGGGAAACATTACTTTTTTATATAACTAAACTGAAGAAAAAGCACAATTTAAAAAAATCAAGAGTAGTATTGACTTGAAATGCATTGTGCATACTTTAGAAAGAAAGTCTGTAACTAAAAAAAAATATTTTTGCAAATTTGAGATCTGGCATAAAATCGGTGAGACGAAATAATTCAGCAAAGATAAACGCAAGGACCTACATTTGGAAAGGAGGTAACAGATGCAGGAACGGGGGGAAAAAAAAGGAATTCTGTATTGGGGTGAAGTCCTGCAAAAAAGAAAATAGGTGTTGACTAGCCAAAATAGAGTATGAGTCGAAATTGTAATGCTGTTCCTTAGCATGATGGAATGTTACATGTAAGTCATTAATGACAGCTATTCTGTTCTACTTATTTTAGGGATCTATCATTTGAAGTTTACCTTCAGCTTTAGTGTAGCAGTTAATGATTCAAGCAAATGTATAGACAAAAAAAATTTTTTGCATCCTGAGAAGATGCACTGCTCTATATCCTCTGCTTTAATCCTAAGAACTCTGCACTTTTCTGTAATGAAAGTGGAAAAATGACTACAGGTCCAAAATTAAAACCTACTGCATTTTCAATAAAAAGGATAAAGGCTGCACTGTAAAGGTTAGAAAATCTTTAATGGAAGTTTTTAAATTACAAAATAATCAACAGGAACAGGGATGATCTAAGTGTACTTAACACTACTTCAGGCCAGGAATACAGATAACATGATCTCTTAAGATTTCTTTCAACTTTCCACTTCTTTTATCCCAAATACAGTTAATTTCAATTGCAATGAGTTCCTACTGGACATGATTTAAGAAGGGATCTATTGCTCCTCAGAGCCTTATGAGCTAATAAAGTGAATCTGACTGGCAGAAAAAGCCATAAACTTCCCAAAGATACAAAGAGACACAAAACTGACGCTGTAGGTTTGGTTTTTTTTCCTCACAGGGATTTTATTATATACATTTTTTACTAACTTCTGTTATTGCATTATACTTTTTTTTTTAAATGCCCAGTCCACAGCATCACTGAATACAGGTCTTCTGTTAACTGTCCTTGATTAGATACACTTATGAAATTTAAAGTAATGTTCATTTCTTTGTATATTTCCTATACCATTCTTATATTAATACAGATAGAAATACAATGCATCTGTTCTCAAACGAAATTATTAAACCAATCCTATAGTTGTACTCTATTTAAATCCCCCAGAAAATCATTTAGTGTCCTTTTGATCCCTAATGTTCCCTGTAAAGTCTCTGGGGCCAGAAGAAATTCTTGGAGCATAAACTGTGCAATTGTTCCTTGTTGAAGGGCATCTCCCAAACTTGCACTTTTTATAGGTAAATAACAGCATTCCAAAAAAAAAACCAACCCAAAAACCATCACAGTAATTTTACCTTTGAGTGTTTTATCAATACATTAGATCCTATCTTGCAATATTTTCCTTCTGATCCCGTTTCCACATAAAATCTAATTGTCCTGTGAGCCCATAAGGAGCAGAATGAAACAAGCCAAAGTCACCCCCCTCTTACTTTAAAGCAAAAAAATTAAAAAATAGTGTAGTCCTGAAAGCACCCTCTGAAATTTTTGTTTTCTTGAGAATTCACAGTTCCAATGTTCAAAAACAGACACTTAGCACCTACTCCTAATCACTATGTACAATTCCAACAGTCAGCAAAGTATCTAGCTAGTGATCTATATGCCCAATTACCTCATTTGCAAACATACATGATAATTTAAGGTGCAAATTAGTCAGAGATTTGTATGTATAAAATTATGCAGGTGCATTTTTTGATCCAGGTTCATCTGGATTCAGCTTCTCTTCTTGAAAGCAGAGTCACATTGGGGGGCCTAAGTTCCACCAATTTCATAAGAGCACTGACATTTCTTTCATATAAGATATTATATATGCTACATTTAAAAAAAATACAGCATTTGAAAATAAAGACAGTACACTGGAGACAGTCTGAATATGATCAGATCAAGTATAATGAATGCAATAAAACCAATTTTCTTATACTAATTGGAAATAAATTGCAACAGGTGTAAAATAATGCATACTTGCTCCAGGAGCATAGAATATAATAATGAGTTCTCTAAAAACCACCATAATCCTGGTGTTAGTTTTAAAAATTATACAGTTGATGTTTCTTAAAATAAACAATAATTTTTAAAATAACTTAAATATTAAAGAATCAAATACAACTTACTGTGATGCCTTGTTTAACATACATAGAGACCAGCATGAGTATGAAGACGAGTTTTCTACACTTTTAAAGCATTATTTTGTTGGTACCAACTGACCACCCATTCCATGAATCTCCTAAAGAAACAAGAAAATTGAAATGTTAGGCAAAGGAATATTATATATCTTGTGATTTTAAATGCTACATTCTTTCTATTCCACCATTTCATTCAAATTTAAAATAACAGCTCGTTCCTGACTGAATTCTTGTATCATACATACTCCACAGCTGCAAAGGAAACTTCTGTGCTCATCCAGCAACTGTCTAAGGCTGATCTGCAACATCAATGGTTTTGAACATTTCAGTATTTTAAAGTGCATTTTATTCAGTCAAAGAACAAATATTAGCCTTATGCTGGCAGCTCTTCCATGGAAAACATATAAATATAAATATACTATATATATTTATATAATATAATATAATAACATATAATATATATAATATATTATGTATATAAATATAATATAAAAAATATAAATTTAAGAGACCTTAATCCATACATCAATTTTGTTTAAAACTGTTGGAGGTAGGAGGTGTTGTCTTTTCATCTATATCATCCACCTACACCAACCTATCATCAGGTCAAAGGAGATTCAGTGTTAGGTCGTAGTGTGTAGAATGTCGACTGGAAATTGAATTTGCGTGCCCTTAGAAAGTTAAAGTTAATATTTACAAAAGTCACAAATTAGATTTTAATGAGTTTACGAGTGGTAGGTGTTCTCCACACGTGTGAAAGTACAGTACCATTAGTGGCAAAGTGGTTATACATAAGGGAAGAGCAAAGATTACAGATTATCAATACATAGTTCCAAACCAAGAAAAAAATAAGAGTGGCACTCTTGTTTTGACACTGTGTGGGGTTTTTTCCAGAAAGGAAAATAAATGCACGATGAAAGCAAATGCTATGAAGTGAATAGATTTGAGACAGCAGCAAAATCAATTGCAGTCCAGTTTTTTGTACTAAAATTAACTCAGTACAAAGAAGGTGTTTTCTTCCAACACCTGTGAAAAAACTAACCCATTATTTTGTACAGTTAATAACACAGTTTCCTGGAAGATCTGTCAAAACTAGTAGCATATGACTCAAGAACTGTAAAGTGCCTGCAAGAGGAGAAAGACAAAACCAAGTACAAAGCATTAGGTTAATATTACTAGGCTACAAGGCTTAAAACCAGCTCTGAAAGACAGAATAATTTTAACAAAATGAAGTCAAGAAGAGAAAAAAAAAAGAACAAGAAAAAAAAAAAGAAAAAAGAGAACAATAAATACCAACAGCTTTTTGTTATAACCTATTTTTCAAATTTGGTAATTCAGTAGGCATTCATACTGAACTTCAGTAAAGGAGTTGATATGTTGTAACATGGACAAATGGCAGTCAAACAAGAAAAAATGAAGGACTGGCATTAGCTTGATAAGTGGAACAAAACTGAACTGTCTAAATGCCATCAAGCTCAATAATATAAAAATGTGTACAAAGTCACATACCTTGCACCTATATCTAAGATTTTCTACATTTCACAGGATATTCAGAAAATTCACCTGCACTGATTACAGGTATACATTTGGTTATGATGGAACGAAATCATATCTGTGTCCATTATAAATGTAAAAGATAAATATTGTTTCAGAAGTCATAAGTAATATAAAACCTTGCTTATAACATACCTAAGTCAAGTCTCCAGTCTTTTCTTTTCAAGAAAGAAGAAATTCAAATTGAAGTAATTGCAAACGAAGTTTAGCAGAGAGATGAAAGGAAACTCTGGGCCCAGAGAAGAGAGAAAAAAAGAGATTGGCTTCTCTATTGTTGGCAGAGACAAAATAACCAAGGAGAAAGTAAAGTTATTTAAACTCAATAACAAACAAATAACTGGATATGAATTGCCCACTTAAAATTATAATTTTTATTCTGAATCAATAACAAAGTTCCCTGTAAAAGCACAAAAAGTCTGTCATTCAGAATTTCTTTGACTCTTCCATTCCTATTAAAAGACACTGTAAAATATGCTCTCTTTATAGAACATCTGACATCATTTCACCAAAAGCTTGTCACATTAATGAAAGTAGCAAAAACAGCAGAGCAACCTGAATCTGCTGAAGGAAACCATTGCAGCTACCTGAATCTTATGAAGGAAAGTAATTTTGTCTCAACCTAAAAATTCAATCAAAAATCTAATACAGTACCACACAGTGCTTCTTCACCAAAGAATGAAGAGAAAAATTACTAGAGCACATTCATTTTAGGCAAATGAAACAGTTGAAATTCTGAAGTTATAGTATTTTTTTTTCTGATGGCAAAACAGCAACACTTAGACATGTAGTCATCTTGAACCCTGCATAAAAAGAGAAAAAGGAAAATTTTTGCTGTTCAAAAATTTTAATCCTACTGAATAAATGAGTGAGGAGTAAATTGAACAAGATTCTGTTTCTTTCATACACATCATTATACAGCCATTATCAGCCTAACAATGTGTGCTTAAATATTTAAGAATCTTCTGTGTTAACAGCAACACAGTGATTTTAACAAAGTATCAACAGAAGGAATAATTAGTGAGTTGGGGTAGCTGTCATCCTAGATAGGACTCAAACTCACCAGCTGTTTTAAGTAAAAAAATTTAAGAATTTGAAAATTACACACAAATGGAAAATGTCTAGTTCGGTGGTACTTAAATGTCACAGACAGTACAGGAGGTTTCCCATAGGTAAATGTTGTAGCTGTGTGTCTGTATTGTTTTTAAGCCTCTCTTATAAAATCTTCTCTTAAATGTTATTTTATATTGGAAAATCACATTCTACCTTTGTCCACCTAGATCGAATTATACTCCTCCAGGTGTGATTTTGCTCTATAAAAAGACACACGCAGTAAACTTGAACCTATTTGCTGAGCAAAAGCAGCCAGAAGGAATGATCAGAATTGTTTCTTTCAGCTGCTGTCATGTATAAAGTTTGAAGGGAAGCTTGTTATGCAAAAATGAGAGATTCTACTCCAAAGGACAAACTATTCTTCATTAGAGATAAACAAAGAGGATGAGACCAGGTATATAAACATCATAAAATATAAGATATATATTTATATATATATTTATAACAATATATATGTTTATATATATATTTTATATATATTTATAACAATATAAAATCCATTATATTGTTCCTCTTTGATATAAATGATTAAGCTGTTAGTACTTGTCTTGTACAGATAGCAGCAATAGCTTAATTATTGTAAAGAAAGTGAAAATTCCAAAATTTAGCACACAACTAAATACACTTAGATAGACTAACATACACAGATTACAAGGACTTCTACCAAGAAATGTAATAATGTCTTATTTTTGCCCTTATGCAAATATTCATTAGACAGTGTGAAGACCTGTATTCCACTGTAGAAGTCCCAGAGGGTTTCATTAGTTCTGACAGAATAACACATATTTAAGCCAGTTTCCTTGTACTGTTTTAATTTTTTTTAAGCTCCAATAACCACTTAGACAGTTGCAACTGACCCATTCTGTTCCTGCCTTTTCAAGGCTCTGTAATGACATCAAGGTTATATTTTCATATTGATTAGTATCAATTCTTTTATGAGTTTCAGATGACATCTACTTCCAGCTACTCTTTTTCAAGGGTGCCAAAATATCAACATAGTATGATTGTCAATTCTGTTATCATTTTTAAATATTAGAATAATGTTCAGTAGGTCCAGTCAGCTGTACTAGGAAAGATGTATAATTCATGGGAAAGGTATATTAAAAAAAAAGGAGTTTTGATATCATCCCAACTGTGTCACTTGGTTCCAGAATTCCCCTCCCAGTGTCCCCTATTAAGAATTTCTGCTTCCATTAAGTCATTTTTCTTATTCATTAGATTGAAAAAACTGAAGACTCTTTTAGTCCTTCTCACCAAACAAAAACAACCACTGGGATTGTCCATCACTGGGTGAGTTTTAGCTGCTGTCCTCCTGCATGTAAATTTTGTACATCACCCAAATATTTCCATCTATTCTTTTAAACTTAGGGTAGATATGTCAGAATCCATTTCCTTGAAGCCCATCTGAGCATTTGAAGGCTTTCCCATCCCAAACAAGATTGTGTTCTGTAGTCTAACACCACCTATGTAGGTTCTGGGAGCTGGGCTGGTAACAACCAGAATTAAGGTAGCAGTCACAGGTGCATTACTCTGTTTCAATTATTTCTTTATTAAATCAGTTCTAAAACCACTTCCATGTCTCCTAAATAACAAAGGTTTATAATCAAATGAATAACCAAAGATTAATGGCATCACTACGTTCAGTTATATAAAAAAATTGTTTTCAGGGAAATAGCTTCAAATGACTGTATATAAGCATTACTGAAAGACCTAACCATAAATACCTTTTTTTTCTTTTTTTTCTTCTTCATCTTTTTCATTTTTCTTTTTTTCTTTCTTTTTTTTTTTTTTTAGTTATTTGTTTGTTTGAACTAAAAAGCTTTTAAAAAGTCCTTTACAGTACTGTGGACTGATGCTTACAATAAAAAGTAAAAGTTTTCGTATTGTATTTATCCCCTGTAATGTGAAAAAGAAATCAGAAATAACTCTACGGAGTTATATGATTACTTGCAGATAGCTGTTATCAGTGCTTACCAAATATTTTCAAAAGTTTTGGTTAATTTAGGAGTTTTCTCTGTAGTATCTTCCTGTAACAAAACAATAACAAAAAAAGTTCATTCTTTGACCACGTTATGGTTTATAACAATGGTTATAACAATGGTTTATAGCAATATACAAGCTGCTATAAAGAAAGTGAACTCTACCCCAGCCAAAACCGGTCCAGACTGTCATCTCTTTTGTTCTTCATCATTTTACCGCATCAAAGAAATTTGAGCTGAATACCCATCTGTATATTTTAGTCTCGTGATAAATACACTATATTTATTTTGTAGTTTCAGGAATCAGATAATTCCTATAGTATGCACAACTGAGGCACCTTCTTCAGAGCTAATCAAGAGTTTTTACCTGTTGGTATAGCAGTAGAGCAAAAAGGGGGCCTCTGGTGGTCTAGTGGTTAGGGTGCAGGACTCTCACCGCTGCGACCCCGGGTTCGATTCCCAGCCCCCCGGGCAGATGGAGCTCGTCAGCCCTGTAACGCAATCCATCTAAGAGAAGGTCACTCTAAACAAACCTGCGTCCTGGGGACCTCACTGCCACTGTCCAAGCTTGCTCGGCCCCGGCAGATGAACCTCAGGATTAAAGGGTGGGCTCAGTTCAGCGCACGCTGGGTCTCACCTAAAAAATCCACTGCGCAGGCTCGAAGGGTTAATGACCTTTCCCAAATCTTCACTCACGAAGACTGGCCATTATTATAGAGCAAAAAGACTGTCACAGTTACCACACAATTGAGAGACAAAGCTACAAGCAGCAGTGGAAGACAGTCAATAATGTTACTTCCGAGCTGTGATGGAGGTGCAAGATCCATCTAACAAAATCCTAGCTTGTAGTCAATACTGGGCTGTTAGGAATGAGCAAAAAGCAGACAAGCCTGCAGTCTGTTCTAGGCCCTTCAAAAGATCTGCAAGAAATTTGCCTGGAGAGAAGTCTCTCTTTGTTCTGCACTGTGGGACCACAAACGTGCAATGCAAGAGAAGAATCTGTGAAGTGATGGTTACTTTAATTTAATTTTATTTATTTTATTTATTACATTACTTTAATGACACAATGTGATCTACTCACTTTCTCTTTGAAGCAAAGGGGAACAAAAAGCCAGGATCATTAGCATCACCCATTATAGAAAGTGTTAAACTTTTTTCCAGAGCCTGTCTTTGCTTACAGTTAAATGTTTAATTCAGCTACTGCAACTTTCCATAGCATGCTTTTTTTTTCTATTCTTACTACTGTAGACCTTACATAGAGTTCAGCAAATACAACTTAGGACACTAAATTTTTCAATAAAAAGCTAGTTACCCAAACCCCATTTATCCTGAACAAACAAGACAGACATGTGGCAGAAAAAGTGATACAGTATCCTATATTTAAGATATTATCTTTACATAGGTACAAATTAAAATGGCTAAAACAAAGTAATTCTGATTCTGCTTCTCCCAGCTTTTGAGTGATTTTATGTTTATATTCATTTTGCCTTTAATAATACTCTTCTCCTAACTTTGTGCATGGTATTTAAGGAAAAAGAGTAAAGTGGGTCTTAGTCTTAAAATACACCCAAGACATGACAAACTTTCTTAACCTCCTGTATGGTAGACATGCATGATTCTCCTGGAGTGATATGTCAGGGAAGAAAGGGAGGGATCTTCTACAAAAGCAAGAAGATGTATGTTATTACATTTATAGCGATGATCTGGACAGCCTTAACTCCCAAATTACCCTTTTTAGCCTGCAGGTTTCAGAAGTGTGTCAAATAAATTTCAGTGCACACTGGAAAGTACTTTAATAAGATAGTTTTAAACTTTCTTGAGTAACAACATATTGGCTTTGAGGGGTTTTGATGCTCGTATTTGATCCTCAAATGTAACAGAAAATGAAAACGGTACAACAAATCAATAAATAAACTCGCACAAGAAATATTGTGAACCTTAGACAAGTAATGATACACTTAACTTTACATATTGCCAAAGCCAGAAATAGCCAAATGCAAGTTAATTAATGGGAAAAAAAAAAAAAAGATAAAAAAGGAGACTTTAGGAAAAGGGAAATAGCATAATTATATTCTATTTCATGATATGGTACAGAGGCAAAGAAGGAGGCATGAGAACAGCAAGAAATCCGGAATACAAATATAGCTTCCTATAATATCTCTAAAACATAAAACTTTCCATGTTAACCATAACCTAAAGCAATTAAATTAATCTTCTGATCTTTTCAAAGTCCATGTGATTTCATCAACTCCAATACTACACTGAAGCTTTATTTTCAACATTGGTAATTAATATCTGAAGTATGTATGCTGCACATCTGAACCCAAGGCTGAGAATTAACAGCAGGACATTGGCCTTCACCCATATTTGTGTCCTAATAAGTATGAGACAGACCCTGATCTGTAATAACTTCGTATCTGAAAGTTTTGAAATCTATTTTTCCCAACCTTTGCTTTCAACAGAACATTTGAATCTTAACTTCTAGTAAATGTCCAGCCCACAGCTGGATAAATACATCATATTTATTAGGGGTGAGCAATTGGCTCAGGGGTCGGGCACAGAGGGTGACAGTGGCTGGGGTGACATCAGACTGTGATCTGTCACTGCTGGGGTTCCACAGGGCTCCATCCTCATCCCTGTGCTCTCCAGCATCTCCATCAGTGACTTGGACACAGGACTGGAAGGGGCACTGAGCAAGTTTGCAGATGACACAGAACTGGGAGGAGTTTTTGAGTCCCTCAAAGTCAGGGAGGGCCTGCAGGGAGACCTGGACAGATCCGAGGGCTGGGAATCCCCAACCATGGGAAGTTCAACAAGGGAATGTGCCGGATTCTGCCCTTGGGATGGGGCAATCCCAGATGGGTGGACAGGCTGGGAATGAGAGGCTGGAAAGCAGAGCCAGGAAAGGGCCCTGGGGGTCCTGGTGGTGCCAGCTGTCCCTGAGTCAGCAGTGCCCTGGAAGACAGGAGGGACATCCCTGTCCTGGGGCATCAGGGAGGGGATTGTCCTGCTCTGCTCTGCCCTGGGGCGGCCTCACCTCAACATTGGGGCAGTTTGGGGGGACACAATGGAGGGAAGGGATTGAGCCATTGGAGAGTGTCCAAAGGAGGGAAGGAGGATGGGGAAGGGCCTTGATTTGAAGCCGTGTGAGGACACTGAGGGCACTTGGTGTGTTCAGCTGGAGCAGAGCAGACTGAGGGGAGACCTCAGTGCAGTTCCAACTGCCTGGGCAGGGGCAGAGGAGGGGCAGGGACTGAGCTCTGCTCTGGGGGACCAGGGACAGCACCCAGGGAATGGCTGGAGCTGTGTCAGTTGTGGATACAAAAAAGGTTCTTCCCCCAGAGGGTGATTGGCACTGCCCAGGCTCCCCAGGGCAGTAGGCACAGCCCCAAGGCTGCCAGAGCTCCAGGAGGATTTGGATGATCCTCTCAGGCACATGGTGGGACTCTCCTAACCTGTGCAGGGTTAGGAGCTGGATCTGATGATCCTTATGGGTCCCTCCCAACCTGGCATGTTCTGTGATTCTGTAATTCTTTGAGTTTATGTCAATTGAAACTCATTGTCTTCTAATGCTGCTGGATGCCTTAATTAAACATATACACAAGAACATAATTTCCAGTTTTCCTTATTCTCGTAATAGGCAATATAGTTATGAAACCTAATTATCAATTTTCAAGTGTGATCATTGCACGTGTGGGATATGTTCCTTTTTCATTGCTGTGTTAATTGGATGCAGATATTTTGTATAATTTGTTTTCTACCCATAAAGGATGAGTATTATGTTAATGAGAAGCCAAACGCTCATTCAGTTGAGAAAAATTCATTGCAGAGTTTCAGAGAATGTTATCTTCTTTTTTTTTGTTTGCTTGTTTTTTGTTTCATCCTGGGCTGCTTCTGTCTTGAATATTGCTCTAACATTGTTTTTGTAATAATGGTACAGTCTTTTAAAAGAACACAGATCAACTGTTCTATGTGGGAAATACAATTCCTGTACCCTGAAAAGAAAATGTATGCAAAAATAAAGGAATGAGCTTACTCAAGTGGAGCTTTTTGATCTCTCAGATTAAGAATGGTCCTATAAATCCACTGATTTTGATAGCAGACAATAGAGAATTACAATATTATCATCACAATTATCACTGTAAGATAGGGTTTAATTTAAAAAGTTTTGGGGATCAAAGCCCAACTACCTGGGTAAAGGTCAGAGCCCAAAATAATACATTGCAAATTGTAATATTCTACTAAAAAGTCAAAAGCAGTCATTTTAGTTACAGAATTGTTTACTCCATGCTGAAACAAACATTTAATTATTTAGGATGAATCAGAGACAAAAGTTCTTTCTCCAGTCATTTATTTCCTTTCTGCAATGTTTAAAATCCTAAAAACAAGCCAATCAATTCTTCTCTTAACCCCACAAAAATCCAAATATGAGCCACAAATTCCTTTCCTATTTGCCATAAAAATAAATTAACAGGAAAAAGCTCCTTTGCAAGACATCAAAAGTAATTCCTCAAATTATTCCTTTCCAATCTGCAATAAAAATTCATTAAGCTTAGCTTGATTCCGAACTTTCGAAGCAATTTATCCAATAAGTTTATTTTCATTCACAAAGGATTTAATTACTCCAGATCCTGCTCCTCAAAGTTTTTGTAAGACTAAAGCATGTAGAAAGACTGAAGCCTTGAACAGCACATCTATATCCTATCCTGAAAACATCTGTGAGCACTCAGGCTGCTGCTTCAGGACCCTACAATCAAGCACAAAAAGATGAGAATCACTGTCTCCTCTACACAGCTGGCTGTCCTCTTGCTTGGGAATTCAAACACCTCACTGTGAAAAATTATTACAGAAGTGCAGGTTGAACTAACAAATATTTGTGGAGTCTGGCATTAGTTGTGGAGCACGATTTTCAGAAAGTATGAACACCACAAAAAGTAGCCTACTAATACATTTGAAGGTAAGAAACAGAAATTGGCATCATCCTTCCATTTTAGCAGATGGACAGTGTTAGAAAAACATGAAAAATAAAGTTAATGTAAGATACAGTGTAATGAAACAGAGAAGTCAAATACAATTTTACTTAACTTTTAGGCAAGTTTATACTAAGTAAAGAATAAACACGGTTAATTTTAGCCCTATAGATTCTTTTCTTCTCATTCCTTTATTGTTCATCTTTCTTTCAAACATATATGAGATAGTGATATTATGCAATTAGGAAGGATTCAGACCTTCTTCTCTGCTTGCTCTTCTAACATAACACTGTCAATAAATGATTATCATCCTGTCGTCAAACAGCGAGAGACCTGAAGAGTAGAAACAGCAGAATCAGTAAAACTGTCCAGCTGCAGACACAACCCTTGAAAAGATCTGTCCACAATTATTTTTATTAATGCACTTCTCTAAAAGGGTCAGAAAACTTATCTACTCCCCTGAGTTATTTTCCATTTATAAACAATTAGACACCAGGTCAAGGAATGATGAATCTCATGTCCAGACACCAATGACTGAGAATTCATTTCTGTACCAAACTTTTCTCACAGGCTGGTCCAGGGTCAAGACATGTTCAGTGCTAAGCAAAGATACCTCCAGCCCTTTGTGCCACCCTTGAAGAAATATGCCTCCCAAATGTTAGGGGTTTACAGTTTCTCTGTGACTTTAAACACTTTTCTGAGTATATTGGTTAATAAGAAACTCACCTTTAACCCATCATTTCTGAAGGTTATTCTGAAGTCATCAGAAAAGAAAACTGGCTCACTGAGATAAAAAAAAGCTTTAAGAGAAATGTGATGGCTCGGGCAAATTGATTGATGTATGGAGCATTATTCTAACTGAGAACACTAAAGACTGTAATGTGTTAAGAAGTCAAATTGATAACCTAGAAAAGAGATCTGCTGCAAAAATATTAATGGGAGTTTTTGAAGGCATTGCAATAAGAAAAATTAATTTTTATTATTTTCACTGTATTACAATGTTTTGTAATGGAGTATAACAAATCTTCCTGATGAAGTTGCACTCTCTTCCTACTTCTACTGCCTTGAATGAAAGCCAAGGTTACAGGGAATAGGTATTTATCATGTTGCAGAGCTTTTTACCGAAACTCTCGCACTGATTGATGAGCTACTTAGTAATCATTTCACCCAACATTGAAATCTGGTTACTTTTTCTCCACAGATCAACAGTATTCTGTGGCAGCAAACAACAGCACTCAACTGCTACTTGCTGGGGCCCTGACCCAGGATCATAGAATCACAGAATCAGCTGAGTTGGAAGGGACCTCCAAAATCATCAAGTCCAACCCTTGATCCAACCCTGCTGTGGTTCCCAGCCCATGGCACTGATGCCACATCCAGTCTCACCTTAAACACCTCCAGGGACAGAGAATCCACCACTTCCCTGGGCAGCCCATTCCAATGGCTGAACACCCTCTCTGGAAAGAAATTCTTCCTNCTGGCTCCTG
Organism: Lepidothrix coronata; assembly: GCF_001604755.1. Taxonomy (NCBI): domain Eukaryota; kingdom Metazoa; phylum Chordata; class Aves; order Passeriformes; family Pipridae; genus Lepidothrix; species Lepidothrix coronata. Next base: position 1,616,225 of record NW_016690269.1, on the reverse strand, counting down.
TTCAGCTCCCTGTCCATCCCCACTCCCAGCTTCCTTCCTGCCTGGCTGCTCTCCAGCCACTCTGTCCCAGCCCGTGGGGCTGCAGGGGGTTGTTGTGGCCAAAGGGCAGGACCCGGCCCTTGGCCTGGTTGAACCTCATCCCACTGGAATCAGCCCAACTCTCCAGCTCGTCCAGGTCCCTCTGCAGAGCCCTCCTGCCTTCCAGCTGATCGACACTCCCCCCAGCTTGGTGTCATCTGTAAATTTGCTGATGGTGGACATTGTGGAAGCTGCCAAGGCTGTCCAATCCTTTGACTGCTATAACCTGCTGTGCTTTCAGGTGGGCAGCGGGGATATTGTCAGGACAATATCAACATAGATAGTCACAGGTATGAGGGCCCAGATAGTGTTTTCCTAATTGCTGCTGCTGAGGGAAAAGGTCATTAAGAAGAAGGCATTGATGCTGTGTGTCATCAGTTGGTTGCAGAGCTGGTATGAGCAACAGGGTTTGGGGTTCTGTGCCTGCAGGATGCTGCTTGAGCATCAACCTCTTCCTGGGAGAGATGATACCCAAACTCAGGAAGTGGGATTTTTCCAGCAGGGTCACTGATCTGGCAAAGTGGGTTTTGAAGTGGGAATGAAGACAGAAGGAGAATTACCAACAGCCTTCTGATGAAGTGATGGACACGGCTGACAAAGAAAGAACCTGGAGAAATTTGAAGAAAAGGGAACATAAAATCGACAAAACTGGGCCTAGGAGGGGTGACCACCAGTACTGTCATGTAAGCAAATGTGAAGTGTCTAGCAGGTACCACTATGGGGAGAAATAAAAACACAAAACCCAAATGCAAAACAGGCTGTTTCTGGGAAATCATCGTGTTGGAGTGTCTCTGTGAACTGTCTGCACACAAATGCAGACAGCACAGGGAATGAGTAGGAGGAATTAGAGATCTGTGCAATTGCAGGGCTGATAGGACAGCTCATGAGGCTGGAGTGCTGCAATGGAGAGATTCAAGCTCTTTAGGAAACACAGGATGGGAAGTTTGGCTTGATGCAACCACAGCTGGAATGACACTTTCTATAGACAACTAAAAGTAGCCTCCTGTTAACAGTTCCTGCTCCTCCTGGGGCACTTCATTCGCACTATTATCTGCTGCAGGAACAGCACAGAAGAACATAAGCAATCCACAAGGTTCCTGGTGAGCATCAACCAAAACTTTCTAATGGAAAAGACAGAGGATCCAACGAGGAGATGTTTTATGCTGTGCTTAGTACTCACAAAAAAAAAAAAGGTTGTGGATGTGAAAACTGGTTGCAGGCTTTAACAGGAATATTTATAAGGCTTGATCAAGAGTAACCTCTCCCAGTGAGCAGGAAATAAGATTAAAATATCAGGACAAGGAGGAACAAGTGGCTCCTAAGAAACCTCAAACATAAAAAGAGAAGAAGAAGGTCAAAGCAAGGACAAATAATCTGGGAGGATCACAGAGACACTACTTGAGCATGCAGAAGAATGCATAGCTAGGGAAGCCAAAACCTGCCCAGAACTGATACTGGTAAGGAATGCCAAAGAAAACAAGAATAACTGCTCTAAATCAGTAAGTGGGAACAGAGTATTAGAGGAAGTGTGGGCCCACTGCTGAATGTGGCAGGAGGTGTGATCACACATGACATGAAAAGGCAGAGGTAATGAACACTTTCTTTGGCCTTCGGCAACCTCAGGGTTGAACCATATGGACTCCAGAGTACTCTTCCAGCATCAGCCATTTTGTGATTCTGATTCTGTGAGTGTTAATGCAGTGAGGGAGAGGTCAGGTAGCTTAGCCTGGCTTGGATCACATACCCTAGGCTCAACACTGACTCTGGAGAGTGCAGACCAGCTATATGTGATAGAGTGTGACTGACTATGTGGAGTGCAGTCGGACCTTAGAGTCTTGAAAAGAGATGTTACATGTCAGTGCTGCCAAAAACTTAACAGGTTCACTATGTATGCAACACAGGGTGCCTTTGGTCTCAGATTCCTTTGCAGTGTCAGAGACTGCTGCAAAACCTAGAGTGAACTGTATCACCAGAGACCACTGCAGTGATTGTAGGAAAGACTGTCTGGCTTCAGTTTCTCTTCAGCCTCCAAGGCCCATGCTATTGAAAGAGGAGTTAGGCCCAAAAGAGTTAACTGAGATACCTTGACCTGCTAACAAACCCCAATACCTGTGTTGCTGGAAGAACATTTTAGGAGCACTGGTTCATATCATGTTCTGTTCTGATCACTGCACCAAAGGCCTTATTATGGAAAGAATAGGAGTAGTACACACACAGTAATAAATTAGGTAAACCAGACCTTTGAATAAGATCTAGAAGGCCCAGAGCCAGGATTTTGCAAGCTTGAAGAATTCAGGTCACCTGATTGAAGAGGTCAAATTGAGGAAGACGTCCATGGCGACCACCAGAGGGATGAAGGCTTGAGGAGAAGACCCCACAGTAGAAGACTGGGCATGTCTGGAAAGACTCTGCCCAGAGACCAGTCTGCTTATTAATATGTATAATAAATGATGTAACCATGGATCTAAAGTGTATAAAATGGCTTGGTTTTGCACTTTCAAGTAGAGCAAGTTTGTCCAGTGCTAGCTGGCTTGCTCCCAACGTTGAATAAACAAATACCTTGCTGCTTAAAGATAAAAAAATGTCTCTGAGCAGTCTTTTGGGCCAATTGTTCAGATTCACTATGACCAGGCGCTGGCCAATGTAAATCCAAATTACTGCTTTTCAGCATTCGCTGGTACAATTTTGGATTAACCCTGCTGTCAGTGGAGTGAGAGGACAGCACAGCACATAAAACGATATCAATATGTGATCCAGACATTGACTTTATAATTTCCAAAAGTTTCTGGCATAGTGGAAACAAAGCTACGAAGCCAACCTAGCAACCTAGCCAACCTACTGGTAAAAAGGATATGACAGGAAAAGGTACAGGAAGAAAACAATCCATGCAAGGAAAATGTGTTTCTTATGCACATCTAAATGATAAAATTATAATTATGTATGGTGTCGTACATGATCATTACTACTGAATTTTATCGACTTTTTTTCACATGTGCCTCCTAGGCCAGAAACTCACTGTAAAACTTATTTTTTCCTTGTTTTATCTTTACTAACACTGCACTTGTCAGTCATTACAATGACCCAACAGACTTACATCTAAGCATAGAATGCAGCAGCAGTTCTTGCTACTACTTGATTGTGAAAGAGAAACCAGAGACCCAACCCTATTAAATCAGCATTTAGCAACTTCTGGTATTTACTCTCAATGCATATTCAATGTTGACAGGCCTATTTTTCATCCCTTTGTTGAATGATTAGTATTTATGAAAATGAACACGTGAGATACACAGGTTTTTTTGTACCTGACCTCATTTGTCAGGAGATGAGATCATTCAATGCAATTAGGGTGATGACAGAGACAGATGGTAAACGATCATACCAAAGGATTATTAGAGTTTCTTTTTGGTACCAGCATACATTATACAGTCAGATGCATTAGCTCAGAACGTCTTTGGGAATTATAATAATGAAATGTCAGTTGTATGGAGTTCACCATCCTCCAGATTTTCTCATTGCCAGGAACTAATACATAGGGAGGGGAGGGGAGGGCTGTGCATAACAACAGATCTTCCAAGAAAAAGTCACAAATACTTGAAGAAAAACTTACATACATACACACAGTTATGGGGCATTTTCATCGCAATCTCTGTTTGAACAATGTAACTCATGGAAAACAAGCACAGGTAAAGATACGAAGAAGTGTTACTAGTGCTATACTTTCATCTCTTAGCAGTTCAGTACCTTATGTTTGTTGAAGAGTTACAAAACCACAGAGATTTATTTTAAGATGATGAAAAATTAATACAAACACATCTATAACATCTCATATTTTTATTTATTTATATTGACATACTATGAGAAAAATGCTTTTAGTTTAGTGTTTTCTTCTCTATGTTAAACTAAGCACATCCATGTGCTGTGTTCTAAACTGTGCTGTTTAAGTCATATATCAGCTTTCAACACACACAAGATATAGCAATGTGTGCCCTTATCAATGACACAAATGACATACCTGTCATTAGTAAGACAAAAATTCTGAGACTAGACAATTTTTTGGGAAAAATAATCTGCAATGTGATAAAGAATATTCAAAAAAAATTGAAAAAGTTGGGCTCTAATTTCCTCCTAAAATGAGCAGTACAGTCTATCAGAACTTCAGAAATCAGATCATAAAAAGGTTTTGATCAAATGAATATATATGTTACTATGGATACCTGGTTACTAAGGCTACAACCAGATCTGTAAAATAATACAAGGTCATGACAGATGTGATAACTCAGAATCACAGTAGGAATCTACAGTTCTTTGATTTGAACAAAGATTTTCCTTCTTTTGCTACTACTTCAGACTTCTACTGTTATCCTTTTTGTGGCTGTTACTCCAGCTTTAAAAAAAAAGAATGAATTCGTAAGGAGGCATTTAAATGTGTTATCTGACACTGCCATTGATGATAATGAATTCAACTTCTCAAGAAAATTGTACAGTCAAAAAAAATATGTGACTCCTTGATAGAGCCAGGCCATAAAGAAAAACTTGAGACCAAGGAGAAGGCACAGACACAAGGAAAAAAACTGGTCCATTGTTTAATTTCAGTCTGAAAAATCCTTTACTCCTAAGATTTAGAAACATACATATTTTAAAATGCATATTTTAAGTTTTGCTAAGCACTGCACGTCGTTGTACTGAAAAATTATAGAACTGTAGAATTGTACAAGGTCCCTTTTTTGAACTGTGGCTTCTTTATTGCAAAGATTTGATGTTCACAAATCCATAAAAACAGAGGCCAGACAAGTTTCGTAATATCTCAAGAAGAAGAGGAATGTTGTTCTCAGTTAAGAAAGTTTGACACAAAGTTTATCCTGACTTAGGAGGAAAAAAAAAAAACCAAAAATAAGAGAGAGTTAAATGGTTATTTTTTAAAGGAAATGTTTTCTTTTTAAAGGAAATAATTTTTTTTTAAAGGAAATCCAAAGTCTTGTTTTATAAATAAGAGGAGTTTGGTCAGCTATCCAGAGTGTGAGGAAAATAATCTTTATTTGAAAATATTCTCATTTGGGCTATAGCAATTCAAATTGTTCATTTCTAGAAGTCATTTATAAGGTCTGAACCAATGCACAGTCAATTTATTAAAATGAGTAGGAATTTATTAAATGTTCTTAATCATAATTAAACCTTAAATGACATATGGGATCAATGCAGTTGGTAAAAAAATATGATAAATTGCTGCATACCACAACTCAGATATTTAAATATTGGTAGCCCGTAGTTTTGTGGAACATTAAGGACTAATTACCAGGGAAAATAAGTATAATACAGCCTTGCTAATACATATAGAGAAAAAAATAAAAGAGTGAAACAAAAATTAAACAAATTAGCATATCCCACTGATGGAAAACAAACTGAATATTTGAATCCCTGAAAAGAAATTGTCAAGGAAAAAAATAAATTTAATAGTTAAAAAAATCCATAATGACTAAACTTTTATGGGAATATGATGAGAATTTCAACCTGAGCATTCACTCCCGCTCCATAGCGTGCTCAGCTCTGAAACTCAAAACAATCTCTCTTTATTTTGGACAATAAATGATTTAAGTAGTGAATAAAGTTATTTTGCATTTTCTTCATAATGAGAACTCTCTGGGAAAAGAAAAAAAATCTGTGTTTTGGAGACCAACTTTTTAAAATGTTAAAAAGATGAAATTTTCTGGCTTAGATATCTGAGTTTAAGATATTCCGGTTCAAAAGCATTATTTTGTTTCAAAATGCAAATTTCTATTAAATAAAGTGACCGAAATGTCATAAATAGTTATTTTTTTGTCTTCCTCTGACAAATAAATGTGAATTTGGGGTGGTTTAGTTAAGAGGAGTGAAAGTTTCTTCTCATGGGAAGAGATTTTGCTTTCCCGTGTGAGTCTTTTCCAAATAGCTCAACAAGATGTTCAGCTTTAGAGGTTATACAAAACATCTGCTTTGCTTTCTGCTCAAGCAGATTTTAAAATATATTATGATAAAACAGCAGAAAAGCAGCATAATGATCCAAATCCTATGAAGTGATCAACCTTTTGATCCTTTGTATGAATAGTTACAAAAATTTTCAACACGCTTTCCATTCAGAAACCTACATTGACATATTAAAATTGCACATATTTTGTAGTTTACTTGCACCAAAAACAACACTAAAAATAGCAAGCTGACCTCTTTAGCAAGCAATTGTAACTTCTACAACATGATTGAAAGCTGATATACACAAGCAGAATGACTTCATTAACTACCATTTTTTAGTTTCCTCCTGCAAAAAAAAAATTAAGAGATTTTACTCAGTTATGTCATTTCATAGTGCAAGGGGTTTATCTCCAATGAGTTTTTAGTAATAATAAGTAATTTTCAGTTGATACATTTCCCCAGTTGTGAAACACATTAAACTTCTGTTAAAGTAGGCAGTATTATTAGGAAGATTCAGAAGGTGCTGTCAGCAATACACAAACCACCAAACCGTAAGAATACCTTGGGATTCATTGAAAAATACATTGAAAAACGCCCAAAATAAGGAAAAATTGAAAAAGATAGATTTATGAAAGCTAATAAGTTAATATTACAGAGGTTAATGAAGTAGATTGAAGTCATCCATTGCCTTTAATGTCTTGCTTTTACAATGTAAGTCCTGACGTTAAAACCCGACCTGTATCAATCACATACTAACTCTACAGTAATACCTGAGGGAAGAGGAAAAAAAATTGAAGGAATCAAATTTGCCCCATCAGTGTTATTTAACTGATATGCTCCCCATGTGCCACCATGGTTTTTATTTTCTACCACTTAGTCTCACATTAAACTTTTATGTTTTTCCTCTTAATAGAATGGCAAGATAGGAGCAAAGGAAGGCCAGCTTGCAGAAAAAGTAATAGGTATCATTAGAGGGACTGGTTTTTGAGCATTTTTTCCATTGAAGACCAAATTTGACAGTGGAATCAACAAACAGAAAAAAAAAATCTTAGAATTTCAGACATTAGTTCCTATCCAAAGGGAACAATAAAATTGCCAAAGTAAATATTGAGCCTGGCTTTGAGCTTAACAGCTGAGGAAAAGGAAAGTAAAATAATCCATACTGCTGGAGATTGAAGGGTGGATAAACAACATACAGCACTACACAAAAAAATCTGTGCTGATGTGTTTGGATTGACATTTAAAGCTGCACTGAATGGTCAAAATAAATGCTATATGTACCCAGAGAAATAGGGGGAAGAAGTGAACTGCAGGGATAACAGCAACATCATTCCATCTTGCCCCATATTGAAAGGGAAAGGGCTATTTTCCCTCTAAAAGTGGCAACACACATGTCAAAAACCTCAAGTGTAACTATATAATCTCTATAATTGAATTTTAGGTGGTAGGAAGGCTGATACAGCAAGAGTCAAAATCATTTGTATTCAACTCTTACATTGTTCTACCTTGATTTCATAACAACTATTGTGAGCCTTGCCCTGATATTTTAATTGCTCATAAGTTCATTAGTAGTGGAAAAAATTGCATGGCCATGGCAGCACATGTCAGACACCCATTTCAGTTTTGCTTTGGAGGAGAGAGGGGCTTTATTCTTCGCCTCTGGTTTTTTTTCAATCTTGTGGTCACTAATCTCCACAAAAGGTAATTAGTGGTTTACAAATAGTCTGTGAGAATTAACCTATGCACCCTATTTCAAAATATCAAGTGATGATGATCATAACACATTAAGTGGTGAGGAGCTTGACTACTTGGTGCTCTTGATTAAACCAAAGTTTACATTTCAGACTTTGTCACGTGCAACATATCCTCATGCCAAGCTGAGTCTTACATGATTCATCAAACTTTAATTACAGATGTAGTTTACAGTGCTCCTCAAAATATTATCATCAGCAAAGTATGAAACTCTAAAATTTGCTAAATATTCTAGTGATGTTTAGATCATGTGACCTACTTTCTGACTACCAGAGACTGTTATGATGCTAAATGTGCCCTTAAGCATAAGTATGGAATAGAATATCTAACATTTACCAAGAAATATGCTTATAGCAATGATTTCACATGCAAAATAGTTCTATTTTAGAATAATCATAATCCTACAAACATATGGTGATTCAAATCCAAACCCAAACCACAAGTAAGAATTGTATATTCAAAACAGGGAATGAGCCTTTTTTTACTTGACACTGAAAAAAGTCAGTACAGAGTTGCATGAGAGGGACTGAGCTAATGTTGAAATTTTCCACACTCACCAAATCCCAATGGATAAATACAATAGCAAAAGTTGATTCTACACTACAGATTTGAACTACTACAGAGGGTTATCTGCATGACCTTTAGGTAATGCATTTGTACATATGGAAAGTCTCCTCAACATTTTATCTGAATTGAGACTTATAATATAGGACCTATACTTAAAATCCAGTAATCCAGTGCTATTACCATTTGTCCTGTCAGGAATGAAATGCTATCACTTCAAAAATGTAGGTTTCTGCTAAGTGAGACATGAGAAAATAATGTTAACAGTATTGTAACACAAGTTGGACATTCTGATGCAGCATAATAATTAAAACTTCCAAAGCTTACAGGAAAAAAATATATGTATACACACACAGAGAAATAAATACTGAAATCAATGCACATTGATTAAATGGATGTCAGGATTTAAATCCTCAGCAATGAAAGAAAATCTAAGAAAGGCATGGTATTTTTACAGACTAATGTTAACATTTTATAAAACAGATTTTTAACATTAAACATAATTAAACCTATTAATTCCAACAATATAACCTATGTTCATGAAATTAAACTATACAGAAGTGACATACTGAGTTTTGCCCTGTATCAAAGTAGGCTGAATCAGAACTGTACCATTTTTAATATGTAGAAACTTTGCTAAGTGCCTGGAAAAATATCTTAGAAACTTCATATGTTCTTTCTTTCTTATCTTAGAGGGTTTTTAAAATAGTCTTTTAAGTAGCTATATAGCCACTATCTGATCACAGTAAGTTACTTACATGCAAACCAGACTTGAAGACTGGTTAGGAACACATTCACCTTATATATTCCAGATAAAATGAAATTCAGATGGAAAAACCTTACCACCCAGCTCAAACTTGCAAAGGCAAACACTAATAATCTTCACACGTATGAAGATTTCCAGTGCCATTTTAATTTCCTCTTAAGTATGTGCACATTATCTTGCAGTCTTCATTGCACTGAACATGGGCTTATATATATATATATATATCCCAAAAAGTTCTCCCCATTTAATTCTAGGAAGCAGCTCCCAGACCACAAGAGCTACTGAAACTGAAAAATGAAAATAATGAGTGTTTCTGAGGAGCAGCCAAGTTTCAATTCAGGGATGTGTGTAATGGAGAAGCAAATTAATCCAATAGAAGAAGAAGAATCCGGCAAGTTGGGCCCAGGTAAAATCTTCATAAAGCTCAAGGAAGAATACAGGGAATAACTGACTGCTGCAAGAAAACCAAAAAGTATCTCAACATGAAGGGTTTAAAGGTGCAGGAATAGTACTCAGAGCACTGGTTTTTGGAGGAAAAAAAGTCTGCCTTTAAAAACAGCAGCTGGTGCTGATAGGAAGTTACAACACAAAGAAGCAAAATATTACAATCCATTTTCTTATTTAACCCTGAGGTACAAAGTTGATTTAATGTTAAACTTATAAATTCATTTTGCATGATGCTTAGCATGCAGAATAGAAATGCCAATGCCAGTGGCATAAGAATGATAAACACCATTAACTTATGCCTAAGTGTACTATTTTTTAAAATAGTTCACTCAGCAACGTTATATACTTAAAATCTTCCCAAAAAGATGTTTCTCTGTCTATATAAAATCAGAATGGTTTTTATTTCACGGTATTTAAATAATTCTAGTAGTCCTGGATCCACTAGAATTGAGGTTTCTAAAACACGCATATTAAAAAAAGGAGCTAGAAAACCAATATTTGTACAAGTTATTCCACAAAGACTCTGACATAATTCTGTTATGTTATTCGATTATATTCATTTATTTCACCCAAGGCATAAAGAGATACAAACTAAAATTAATACCATAGCAATAGATATTTTATGACCTATAAAAAAAATTAAATACTAGCTCCACATGTCCTATAAATTGAGAGTACAGGACTGACTAAGTGATTTAATTCATTCTTTTTGGTGTAATATATACGAAGCATGAAAGAAAGCAAAAATGTTCTCCCCTCAAATTTTGACTTCACTAGAGAGACAAATATGCACCCAATGCCCAGTTCTGAGACACTGAAGTTCAAGTGATGCCCAAAGTAAAGTCTGTGAACTTGCATTTCAAGATAATTAAAGGGTGGATCTCAACACACAATTATAGTCTTTTACACAGCCCATCTGATGGCCTCAGAGTATCAAAATGCTTATAGAACATAGGGCTCAAATGAATTTTTTTATAATTTTTCAATGGTGCTCTCAAAACAAAGGAAGCATTTCCAGCACAACCAGTTACCAGCTGTAAAATATTTCTCACATAAACACATATTCATCAATACCTAGTACACTAAACACATTCTGCTGCTCCTTTCTTTCTTGAGGTAGTCGTTGCAGCCATCATTTAACCTGGCAGCTAAATGAGCACGTACTGATTTATGTGTTTATATGCACTTAATCCTTTCTCTCATTAGCCACACACTCAGAAGATACTGGATGTACTGTATGTTGTTGTATTTATAAACAAAAACACAAAAAAATAATTTTTTTAAATATAATAATTTTTAATAAAGTAATTTTTTTAAATAATAATTTTAAATTAATTTTTTTAGGATGTTTGGGCAAATACAGCAAGTTCAATACCTGTGGCCTTAAAATAAAATATATTTTCTCAAAAAGCTTGGCCAAAATAAATAATAAAAGAAGGCCCTGCAGCATGTCCCAGGTTTCCAGCAGTATTGATGTGAAGATTGAGATTTTAATGCACAGCATCCTTTACCAAATAACAAATTTATCATCTATCATGAGCAGTTTCACAGCACTTCCAGCAGGTACATGCTGAACCTAAATGTCTGAACATGTCTCTAAAATTAGTTTTATAGATAGCCTGCAGCACGCAAAGGTGCTGGAGAAGAAGACATTCTTGAGGAGTTAAAAATATCATACTCTGAATGCTGCAGAAACAAAAAGAGGAATTCAAGTCCTAATTTGCTAGAGGAAAACGGTCTCACTTCTGCATTTTCATTTTGGAGTTTAGAGTGTCCACCGTTTTTAAAGTTAAGCATTGTTTTTTAAAGCATTTTTAGAGCTGATAATGTCATTTTTAAAGCTAAGCATAAGGTTGACATTTTGAAAAATGTCATAGAATTAACTAAATTACAGTGGGTGTCTGGAGGTCCTCTAGTCCAGCCTGTTACTCCAAGCAGGGTCAGCACAAGTCAGGTTGTGCAGGGCCTTCTCTGGTAAAACTTTCAGGATGTTCCCAGGAAGAGGTTCCAGTGCTTGACTACCCAGATTGTACATTTTTTTACTAGCACAGTCATGCCAGAATTGTACCAGAAAATATGGTAAATTGCAAACTCAAAGCTTTTTTTTTTTTATTTCATGAGGCATCTATAAAATTACACTGTAATTAAAATAAAAAAAAAATTAAAAAGTTGTAATCCAAAGGAAAAATTTAAAAATTAAATTAAAAAATAAATTTAAAAATTTAAAATTAAATTTAAAAAATTATATCCAAAGGAAAATTATAAATATAGAATAAGTGCAGTTCCTTCAGAAATTTCCAATGTCTCATTAATGGTTCAAATCTGAAACCTCACAGTCTTTCTTTATAGTTTTCAGGAACAAGATAAGCACAAAATTAGCAATATTGGACATTGGCCCAGTGACTTGGCCTTTAACATTTGACATTTGATGGTTTGAAACCAGTGTCGAGACAAATGAAAGGCATGCAAACTACAGATATGTGATAAGAGTAATGATAATCCGGAATTTCTGGCTTAGACTTAAGTCAGACTTTAAAGTTGAGACTTAAATGTCGTAGACAATTTTAAACCTATGAAGTTCATCCTGAAGAAGGATAAACTGAAACAAGGTCTTCGACCCCACAGCTGTCACTTCAGCCTCTTTTGTTATCACTGACTTTTTTTACAATTCTCTGCTCTTTTCAATATTCTTCCATTTCTTTCTCACATGTTCTACATTTATGGAATATATTTCTATTAGCGTCTTCCATGTCACAAATTATAACAGACATATTTTCCTGAACAGCTTTCCTAGTTAGAACTATCTGGTCAGAATATAATTTTACTATTAGGGTTTACTTTCAAAACCCCTGCCTAACTTTAGGACTGAAAAAAAAAAAAAAAAAAAGACAATAACTAATTAAGAAGTTGTGTGAGTTTTTTAAATCGTCACAGAAAATATTTAGAATTTAACTGTTAAAATTCTTAATTCCCTATATGTGTCTAAAAAAATCCATAAATACATAAAAATAATTAAATGTCTTTATATCATGTGATGAAAAGGTTTGGGCTTCATTGAGCAGCACATTTGTATTATTTTTCTTCTGCCTTTATTAATATTTCAGGACAATCATTTCCAGTAAGGTAAAGCAATACCCCCAAGACTTCTCAGGATCATGAAACACTGATCTATAACAGTGAGTGAAACAAAACAATGAGTTAAAATCATTACATATTCTAGAGTCAAGAAATTGAAGCTCTCAGAAAGAATTTTGAAATGAGAAGCACTTTGCATATAGTCACTGAAATTTCCAGATCAGTGATGCTGAGTTATAACACCACCATTGAGTAATTCTGTTTGCATAATAAATCTCTCCAACCACCAGCTGTTGGAACAATGTTAAATTTAATCAAAAAAATTACAATGATAAATTTTAGGTAATAAATCCCAAAAATGCACCTGGTGTCCTATCTGTCTGCATTGGCTTTACACAAAAATAGTTATAACCACATTGTTTAGTCATGGCTACTGCTGGTTCTTGACAGAATGCATAAGTAAATCTTCTGAACAGAAGAATGTGGCTTGAAATACTTGAGGAAAATATTGTATCTATTATTATTTGAATAATTTAAATGTAAAAATATTTCAGTAGAATTATAATGTTTTGGCTCTCAAACAGTCATTCCCTTTCAAAATGGGAATTAATTTCCATTTGTTTGTAGCACATGACCATAAAAATGTGCGGCATTTGCAAAAGATCATTTCTATTTTCTTGGAAGGAAGCTGTTGTGTTAAGTTACACACAGATTCTTACAGAGTTTCTGTAAATACCTGATTGCTGCTCATATCCCAAATAAATTCCTTCAAGGAAACATTCCATACCTATCTCAATACCTTTCAAACTGTAACCATTAGAAGCATTTGCTGAAATTGATATTTCAAAATTCTTCTTAACACCAAATCACTTAATCACCAACTCAACAAGGGATTTTGAGTCAGTCTGATAACTATTAATGCCATATAAATGTGTATTTAACACCATTTTCCATCAAAAAAATTTGGGAAAACATTGTCATTGAAGAAGCTGCATAAGTTTAATCAAGAACCTTTTTTGCAATTCCGTGCTGTTTTCAATATTCTTCCATTTCTTTCTCACATGTTCTACATTTATGGAATATTTTTCTTTTAGTGTCTTCCATATCACAAATTATTACAGCAATATTTTCCTGAACAGCTTTCCTAGTTAGAATTATCTGGTCATAATTTTACTATTAGGGTTTACTTTCAAAACTATTGCCTCATTAAAAAAATTAAATATTAGCATTCTCTCGTAGATTTTTAAATTTTCTACTAATAAAATCAAAAAAGGGGTTTTGGTGCTAGGTGAGTGTCTGTTATATTGGGAAAGCTACACACATTAGAAAGAAATGATGGTCAAAGAGTAAGATTAGCCCAGAGTACTGCAGATTTTTCCTTCTCAGAATCTGGAGATGTGACTTTTTCGTAAAGATTTTATTGTAACCAGAGATATTAAGAAAGTGAGACAGACAGGCAGAAAGAAAGTATTGTCATTGAATTTATAAAATTGTATATAAATATATGTATGTGTATATGTATTTGTCATTGTATTTATAAAATAACAAAATTAAGCAGATATACTTTATAGGATTCTCACTCATCTTCTAAAGATCTCATAAAATTTTTATTTTTTACATAAATTTTCACTTCCTTAATTTACAACCTTTATCTCAGTCGTTATCTCTCTTCTGTTATATTCTCTATCCTTGAATAGTATTTTTTTGTAGTTTTCTATTATGTTAGTTTTAATCACAAGGTTTTAAGACCTTTCAAAAAAATGAATATAAGATCTCTGGATTTGGATGCATTCTTGTGTGGTGCACACAATTCCATCATGCAGCTTTAGCAGAGAGAAAAAAAAAGGCATTAGTAATATTTAGCTGTTAAAACAAACCTAACAAAAGAATCTGCCGCTTCCACATAATAAAGCTGTAGTTGTTGCAAATATATATCCTTTTTGCATGGCTTATTTTTCAGTATGGCAATTCTAAGAAGCAGAATCACCAATTGGTGATTCACCAATAATTCATGAGTCCTCAACTTAGGGTAAGAACTACTTGGCAACAACCAAAACATGTGTGTTATCAACATTATTCTCAAACTAAATTCAAAATACAGGACTTTATTAAGCTGCTAAGAAGAAACTCAACTCTATCCCAGCCAAAACCAGGATGCTTGTATTTCAGGAAAGCATTTCCAATTTTTTGTTGTCTGGTGCTGAAACAATGCACCTTGTTCTGTGCACGTCAGACTTCCTGGAGGATACGCCACTCCCCCTTTTCTGGCATTTTTAAGATACCATTGATCCTTGAGATTGGCAGCAAAATGAGAGAGATTTTGTAGATAATAAGTGATTCAGAGGAAATCAGTCTTAATGAGCCACCAAAAAAATTTCAATGATTTATATTATGTTCTTAGCTCATGCAGAATAGAGGGACACATCTTTACCTGAAAAAAAAAAAGAAAATTATTTGCTATTATTATACAAATCCTATCATAATCACTTTGGGATCACTAGAAGTGCATGTGTTGAGCTGCTCTCAGCATTCTCAGTGTATCTTCCAAGAAAGAGTGATGTTTCCCCAAAGGAGTAAAGCACTTAATCTACACTGGCTACTCTGAAAGTTCTTCTGAGAAAACAACTCCAACATCACAAGAACTTTCCCTTATTCTCTCACTCCAGCCTTTCTAAATGTAGATTCCATTGTAATCAGAGGCACTGTGTATCATGCAAGGTGGAACACCCAGTGCAAAGGTTCTACTAACCACGGAGAGAGCTGGAAATTTATAGGCATATCACAACAGAACATGGAATTTCCTCACTGCCTTGTGAGAATTCCCGAAAACGGGTCAAACTGCTGAAGTTCAAAATATGAAAATAAGGACTGAGCTTAAGATAACAATTCAATTTGCAATATTGCCTTTCTTCTGTATAACTTCTCTAAGAAACATAGAATTATTTTCTGGATCTCACCCTGTTAATGTTTTTGGTAGGAGTACTTGTGCTCAGCCAAAATTTCTACTGCAATAACAGATCCAGAAGCAGGTCTGCCTTGCAAATGGCTCAGTCAAGAAATGGTTGTAACGGTGGTTGCCTTTCACCACCAAGAAGGTAACTACACTGTATTTCAGAAATGCTGAGAAAAATCTGTATTTTACATGCAAATTTGCTTCTCTGCATGGCCCCTTTTTTGCTGATTGAGGTTTGCTCATATTTTGCCATATGTTAATATAGATTTGAATTCTCCCTTCCTTCCCATCCCTCAGACACTGTGATAAACAGCCTTTAGTCCAAGGAATACATTTTCCCATCGCTTCCCATATGTCACTACCAAAATAAGTTTGTGAGCTCTTGAAAAATTCCATAAAAACGCTCTAAAGAATTAGCAATTGCACAGAAAGATGCTTAAATATATTGTTAATAATAAAGATTAAGAGTTCTGTTTCCCTTCTGTTCTGCTTCTTTGCACTCAGCGAACTCTAACTTTTATTTAACAGGGGTAGGCAAATTACAAATGATAACACAACTATTCAGAACATGAAACAATTTGATTTTGCATAATAGTTTCTGACAGCAGTGCTGAATTTGACAGCATAACCCATCAAAACCAAAATTAAGAAAAAGTAGATATGATGTTCATAAGCCCTGTTAAGGCCTGCATAACTTACTTTTAATATGCACTACTGGAAGGTGTTAGAAAACATTGCATCCAAAAATCACCACCCAGACACAGAATATTGAGTATTGTCACAGCAAAGCCATCAGAAGTGAATCAGATTTGGATTATGTGTTGCAGAGACTTTATTACTAATATTTTTGGTATGCTGTTGTTACATTTTATACATACAAAGAGTGAGATATGGTCAGAACATCAGATCAGAGGATACTATGGAAAATTGGGTTTTATGCCCATAAAGTAGTATAGAATTTATTCTCTGTCTTGAAAGGAACCATGTCATGAAGAATCTCAGCAGAAAATGTTTTGAACATACAAACAAATTTTTTTGCATAGTCCAGAGTTGGAGGTCAGCAGGTACCAATGAGGTGTAAAGAAAAATAAAAAAATGAAAATGGAAATCAGACCACAAGAGAATTGAACCCAACTTCACATGAGATGAAATATCCAAATTTTTTGTCCTCTTCATCTTCCTATATCAAAAGTTAAATGCCCTGAAAAAAAATTCCAATATTCCAAAATTTCACAATAACATTCCTTAACAGACAGTTTGTCTGACACACTCTACAAATATTGTGACTATATCTGATATTTATCATTCCTTTCAGCATAAATACACCAATGACACGTTCAAAACCATGAAGAGGAAAGAATATTGTCTTAAAAAATTGTACCCTCTTCACTATGCCTTACCCTCACCTTATTAGGAGTTTCTTCATAACTGATATGCTGATCAACAAGTCTCAAAACCTGTCTGATGGTGTAAATTCACAGCAAAAGAAATGTTGGAGTGAAACTGTTTTAATAAGAAGAATTAAACACTTTTATAGAAGGGAGTGATTGTTTTCCTCTTTTAATATGTGGGGTAGTTTCTTTCCCAAACTCATTACAGAAATAAAATCAAATATGCTAGAGTCACACCACAGAACAGGGAGTGGCACAGATGATCCTTTAACGGTGTCTAAAGAAGAGTTCACAGCAAATGCAAAAGGTATCTACTTTTCATATATATGGTATATACACACAAGTATCAAAGAAACTAGAAAACAAACATCATTAGGTAATAGCCCAAGTAATTATTAGCATAGTAAAGAAGAAAATAAAAGGAAGATGAGCACAATCAGTATTTTCATCATAGCCAACTATAACACCAAAATAGTAAGGTAACTGCACTGTAAACAAAGTAAAGACCTTGGAAGTGAAGAATTTAGCTCAACAGATAAAGCCAAAAAAAATTTTTAAATCCTGTCTTGCCATAGAGCATCCATTAAATATTTTTAGAACATTTTATTTTCACTTTCCTTAAATTTTGCTGTACTTATGTGTTATATGTACTTACAAGACGCTGTCTTGTTGTATGTAAGATTAGCTGTATATCCTGATTTTGCTGGCAGCTATTTGTCATAGGTGAAAAAGTTGCTAAAGTTATGAATGCTATTACATAGCAAATAATTGGGCGTATGTATGGAACATTGTCAAATACTGAACTGTCGAACCCTTACACAGAAACTTTCCACTTGGTAGCTGCAAATGATACAGTTCTGGTGTAAATTTTGACACCATCCTGGCTAAACAAAAGTGACGTGTCCTGAATTGTCCAAATAATAAAGAGACATGAAACAGAGCCACCAATTGGTAAGTTTGATCATGTGTTGTGCTTCTATACACAGACTATTTATGTTGGGAATACTGATGGTCTGGAGGTTTTCCGAAAAAGGAGACAGTGTCAAAGCCAAGAGTTTCCAAAGGGAAGAATGGGTTTTTGGAAGAAACGGGTGAAGACCCATGTTGGATTCCAAATTTTGGGATATGAGAAAAACTGCTAAGTTTAAACAAAAGACTTGGGTTGACAGAGACTGGGAACAAAAACTCCATCTAGAGTCCAGACAAGGATCCATTGATGTCACGGGTTTGAAATGTCCTGCCCAAGCCTGGAGAAACCATGCCCTGATCTCATCAAACCTGTGCAGAAAATCTTTTGTGTTTTATCTCTCCCTTTATGTCCTCTGTATCAGGATTTTGCAAACCTGAATACCTGTCCCCCCCTGTAAAATCCCCTAAGATAAAATGGGTTTTTCCCATGAGGTAGTTCCTAAGACCACAAAGATTTGTCAGTCTGGGTTTTTCTCCATTACTTCCTCCTTGTGAAATCCCCCAATTTTAATCGGATATATAAACCCCTTGTTAAATATGTAAACTCTAAACCCTTTAAATATGAAATTGTAATTCCAATAAACCATTCCAGTTTTCTGCCTCACCCTTAGCACTGTGCAATGTCTGTGATTCTATGTCTGATACTGAAAGACTTTTCACAAAGAGCTTGAGAATAGGCAAAAAAAAGTAAGGAAATTATGTAACAGTTAGTTTTATCTGATGAACGTGAAATAAACTGCTGGTTTAACAGACTTTGCTTGTGCTCCTTGAGTTTTGCAGCTGGGTTCTTTCATGATGTGTCTAGTCTTAGTTAATAAACTTTTAAAATTAATTAATAAATCAAGAGCAGTTAGCTGGCAACAAAAATGTCCCCTACATTTTTTGAAAAATGCACAGAGGGTGTGGATTCAGTTGAATCATAGTAAAAAAAAAGGAAAAAAAAATTTAAAAAAAGGAAAAAAAGAAAAAAAAAAGATCCCTGAGACCATCAGCTTTCTAAGAGATAGATGGGCATTAATCTAAAGAAAATTTTAGAGTCACCATTTGACTACTCATGAGATCTCTCAGTCTACAGGTCTTCATCACTCTACTTGACCTGGGCTATAACCTGGCTTCTATTGAACCTGAGCTGAAAGGAGTTGTAAATCCTACTTGGGGATAATGTAAGTTTATTAAAATATAAAGATCTTAATTTTTATCTTTTCAGTGACCCACAATTTCTATTCAGAATAACCAAGCCTCCATAATTCTGTAGGCTTTTAATTTTAAAGAATCTCATGTTTGGATAAAGAGCAATAATTCCCATTGAGAAACCTGTGACTTATTTTTAAGATTGTATTTAATAGCTGTGCACCATTCAAACTGAAGGAAAGTTATTATTTAAGTTATTTCAATGAAAGGAACTACTGAATCTCTTCTATTATTATTTTATACAAACTACCACATCTGTGGAATAAAACACACTGATCACTTACTGGTGACTACATTTCCAAAGACTTGTTTTTCCTCTGGCTTCTGTTTTTTTCATTTCAGTTTTGCACCTGGTTCCAGAAGCACTGCAGGTTCTACGTCTGCAGACACACTCATTTAAAATGATATTCAGAGATCTAGACAAAGATAAAAATGTCATTTGGCTTCAAGATATAACTTTTAGGGAGTCAAAGTTGAAAGGAAAAATAAAAACAGGTATATGTTTTTTAGAATGCATTGGTAAATTGTTCTAAAAAGACATTTTCACCTTTCATAATTTTTTTTGCAGCAAAGAGGAAGGCAGTATTTAAATTTAATTTTGTTTGCAGTTATTGCAATGAATAGAAAAGTAAAGGGATTGTTTGATAGCTGAAAACATAGGAACAATATCCACTGAGTAAACTGGAGTCTACAAAGCAGACAACTTTGGGGATGGTAAATTTATAAAACAGATACTATTCTTGATTAATTTAGTAGTGATTTGACAGCCTCAGAGATGAGGCTCATCCATCACTGGGGCAAGCTACTTTTCTTGGGGAAAAGGTGTCCAAATTTCTACATGTTGATGCACCTTCAACAGTTACAGAAGTCAGCACTGAGGTCTACATTTTTTACTTGTCATGGTTTAAACGCATTACTAGCTA
The DNA here is from genome assembly GCF_001604755.1 of Lepidothrix coronata. Classification (NCBI taxonomy): domain Eukaryota; kingdom Metazoa; phylum Chordata; class Aves; order Passeriformes; family Pipridae; genus Lepidothrix; species Lepidothrix coronata. Next base: position 1,596,173 of record NW_016690269.1, on the reverse strand, counting down.
ATGATGTTTGAATTTTGGAGTCAGTCTGAAACTTCTCAGCAAATGCCAGGTTTATAGATATAATCTGTGGGTTACTCCTGAGGAATAGGAGCATATCTCAGTCTCCACTCAGCTACTCAGATACTACTTTCTCTGCTATTTCTTCCCTTCAGTGATTCTACCATTAAAAACCAAACAGCACAGATATCCCAGAAGTGGATTTTTTGGTAATATTTTGATGAATATTTATCAAGATTTGTTTGAGGAGTCAAAGATATTAAAAATCATTTTTGTATTTGTACACAGCACACAAGCTGTGCCAACAAATCCTGAGAACAGCAGTTCTCACTAAAAAAAAACCCCAAACATAACTTATGGCAAAAAAGTTCAAATTACTTCTTGGTGGGGTTTATTATTCACTTGTTTTACAGCCCCAAGTGTGTTTATTTACTGTGTATCCTGAATATCTTTGGCTGTCTGTTCATGCTATAAGCTAAACTTTAAATGACAAGAAGAAGAAAACTATTTCCACTCTGTTACAGACACAATGATGCTGTAACATGTATTCTCTTGGATATTATCCTTTTCTTGAGAACTGCATACCACCCGAAGGCTTGTATCTCATGAGCACCACTTACTGGTACATCAAGTTGTTTGCAAAATTTAAGTTCCTTTAAAATTAAATTCATGCTATCTCTCTGTGCACTTCACAGTCAAACACCAGTAATTGCTCCCCAAGTGTAACTGCTCAGATACTAATTTTAGATAGCTGAAAGACAAATTGAATATTGTTTAACCATGTAAGCCTATTTTTAAAAGACTGTTTACTAACTTCATTATTGGGAAGTTATGATGAACTGGTCAATAACGAGAGCTAACAGTGAAAATGTAATTACACATAATTTTGGATAAGTGATTCCTATGTAAATGTTTTTTACACTTTTTTTTCTTTCTTTGGCTGATGAAAAAAGCCTGTAATTTACATTTCAACTCCTTAGTCTCCCCTGCACTCACAAAAAAGTCTAAATCTTGTATGTATGCATTTATGCATGTATATATATATATGCATGCTGGTATTTCCAGAGAGCAGGATGGAAACTTGGGGGTTTTTATGCCTGCTAGGGACCAGTTAGGCCAATTCTTTCAGAAACCATTGAGATTAACACTCCAGACTGGGTTTTGCTGAGACAGAGCTAATTTTTTTCATAGTAGTTTTTATGGGGCTGTGTTTTGTATCTGTGACCAAAATACCATTGATAACACAGGAATGTTTCACTTGCTGCTGAGTGATGTTTACAAAGCATCAAATCCTCTTCTGTTTCTCACACTGCCACTCCAGGGAGTAGTTTGGGGGTGTGCAAGAATTTTGGAGGGAACGAGCTCGTTCAGTTGAACCCAACTGACCAAAGGGATATCTGTTGGATTCCAAAATTTAGGTATGAGAAAAAGAAAACTGCTAGGTTTAAACAAAAGACTTGGGCTGACAGAGACTGGGAAAAAAACCCTCCGTCTAGAGTCCAGACAAGGATCCATTGATGTTACGAGTTTGGAATGTCCTGCCCAAGCGGGGAGAAAGCATGCCCTGATCTCATCAAATCAATGCAGAAAACCTTTTGTGTTTTATCTCTCCCTTTGTGTTACCTGTTTCCCCATTTAATACCCCTAAGATAAGATGGGTGTCTCCCCATGAGGTAATTCCTAAGACCCCAAGAAGTGTAACTTGGATTTTCCCCTCATGTCATCTCTGTGAAAACCCCAAATTGTGTAAGCCAGGGTTTTCCCTTATGTCATCTCCTGAAACTGCTTTTTTGTAATAATTGTAATAGTTACAACCCCCTGATGAATATGTAGACCCTTTAAATATGAACTTGTAAGTCCAATAAACCATTCCAGCTTCTTGCCTCCCTGGGATGGTCTCAGCTTTATTGACCTCCACAGATATCCTGTATGACATCGTGCTCAGCAACAAAACCTGGTG